>NW_004524606.1:14389085-14405858 GCF_000260255.1 Octodon degus
TTTGCCTTGGAGCCAGCGGAATATGGACTGAACCCTCCAGTAACTGTGAGCTAAATAAACCTTTCCTTCTTTCATTTTGAGTGTCGGGTATTTGCCCCAGCAACAAGTAAAGGTAACTAAGACACCATGCCACCGGGGTGCACTGAGACAGGTCTTGACACTGGGTGTACTGGCACTTGCCTGTAATCCCAGTGCTTGGGAGGCTGAAAACAGGAGGATCACTAAGAGTCCGATCTACATAGTGAGACTCTGTGGACCCTGCGGACCGTGTACCAAATACGTATTTTGAAAAAGCAAAACTGAATAATGTATTTAGCTAGAAAATGGTAGGACCAATGCTTTAACTCCAACCACTCTAGATACAAGGTCACTGTCTGTGGGAAACTGGATGTAAAAATGCAATGAACATTTGAGAACCTCTTCACATTTCTATTTAACTAACTTGTCAGGGAAGGCCACACAATTTCTTTTGACAAAAGTGTACTGAATCATGCATCTGCTTGGTTACCTACCAACATTATAGTGTCCAACAGCAAGAGGTATATTAATCCCACTTTAATCAGTATTTTAATTAACTGACCTTCTGTGGTCCTGATTGCACATAGGAGGGGGTCATCTGTTATACAAGATACAGCACTCTCTGTGAATTAATGTTCGATTCAATAACAAGAAATGTTTTTCCTTGACGTTCATTTGTTTCCTAAGTATAGAATGTCTTTATTTTTTTGCTAATAATTATAAATAAATTAATCAAAGGTCCTAGCTGTTTAAATTTAATATCCAATATAAATCTAAACATTTGTAAAAAATTTAGTGTACATCTGAATTTATAAATATTCCTATCAAGTAATCCTCTTTAAATCTTTTTTTAGCAGGTCTTTTTTTTAAATAACAGGAAAAATTGCTAATAAATATTATGAAAACAGCAGGGAAAAGCAACTCACAAAACCTTATTTTTTATATAAGTTAAATATATTAATTTCCTTTTGCTATTAGGGAGAAGACTTGTGAAAGAATCAAAAGCAGCTGGCTTTCACCCAGGGAGCACCCATATTGGCCACAGGCAAGTTTGAGTCCAAAATTCTTGTTTTAACTCCTATATTTTATGCCTTCCCATGGAAATATCATTGGTACAAAGATCTTTACCACATGTGTAAGGAGCTTTCTAACTGTAGCAGAGGAGAGAAGATATTTGAAGTGAGTTTTATAGCTGAGTTTAGCCAGAGATGAGAGAAAACACAAGAAGTGAAGTCAAAGGAAAACCTGTGCAGAGACTGGAAGCATGAAGCATCCTACCAAGGTGAGAGAGTTGAAAGAGATTCAGACTTAGTAAAAGGTTGGGAGGATTTGGAGGCATGATGAACCATGGAAGCAAAGAATTATGGAAGACCTGAGGTCAGAAAATCATCCTTAAGTTAGTTTTTAGCCAGGAGGCAGTGGAGAGCATTGAAGAATTTAATCATAGGACTGAAAAATTTGTTTATGTTATTGAACAGTACAGCTCTGGAGGAACTTGGAATGGGAAGTAGATCTCTCTGAATTTTTCCTTTTCTGGCTTCTCTCCTCTTGCCTAGTCCATACTCTTGCTGTCATATGAGAGGCAGACCTCGGCCACTTTCTCCATTCTCTATACTTAACATTACCCATTCTCCTGATTTACAAATACCTACAAAACTAAAAATCCCCTGAATTTTACTAGTAACAGTAGCTCAAGGCACAGGAGTCTCAAACTCCATATATCCCAAGGAACAGAAAGAATTTCCTCTTCCTATATGTAAACTAGACTTGTAATGGCAAGTGGAATCACTGAAATGATAACCAGGATTTGAAGGCAGATTTAATTATGTCCACAGGTACTGATACAGATTATTCTCAGAATATCAGGCCCTGATCTATGCCAGCCTAGGGCTTTATGAGATAAGCAAGCAGGATGTACTGAGGCAGAATAACTTGTTAACTGCAGATTGGTTTATACAGCATGCTTTATAGTGACCAGCTTTGCATCACAGTGACCAGCCATTTCTAAGAGACAGAGAGACTAGAATTGGAATAGTGACTATTACCTGGGCTACTAAGAAAACAAAGTATACTGGCTAGGGAGAGGCATTTTTCTGTTACAAACTGGTAATCCTTTATCCCATTTCATTTACTTGAATTAGTCGTAGCCCTTACCATTCTGTTGTAGGCAGTTGAGTTACACAGAAATCTTATAGGCAGTCATACAGGGTTAGGCCCTGGAAGGAGACATTGTGGAATACAAGATACTTTGCAACTGTGAGAGAGACAAACATTACTGCTTTGGGCCAGACCTAAAGACAAAAGAGCAAGCAAATAGATTAACCTACATCCTTAAGGATGGGCATCTGGGATTGCTATTCTAAATAGGTATCAATCACCTTGAGGAAGCCAGGAAGAGGCATTAACCCAACACCCTCCCAGAGGAGCCATTCCTGTCTTCTTGCTAGTGACTCACTTCCCCATTTGATCCAGACTTAAACAATTTTATCTCAGCAATTAATCTTGTGAGTGGACCACAGATCTGTCCCACTTCATGCCTACCTAGCAAGTTCCCAGGTTTACCACCTAAGACCTGCCTGACCTCATGGTTTTGCTCCATAAAAATCCAAAACAAAGCCAGAATCCTTGGCAGCCCACTTAGGCCTCCTTCTGTCCCTCTCTCAGACAGAAACTTTCTTTCCCCCCGCAATAAATATAATTTGCTGTTGGACTCTGTTTTCCCTAAATTTCATTCTTCAATTTTAGAGAACATGAATGTGTCCCTGGTTTCTTTCAGGTTGGGAGTTTCATTCCCCTATAGCAATTTCATGTGGTGAGCAAGCCAGAAAATTGAGAGATTTCTAATTACTTCCTCTTTTTCTTTCATCACACTTTCAATTTTGTCTTTTGACTCCAAATTGATGCTTGTTTCCTGTCATGCTTCGCTTAACAGGCTACATTCTGATAAATCCCTTGTTAAGCAATTTTATTACTGTGTGAATGAGAGTGCACCAGGGTAAAACTACAAGGCATGGTCTGGTGTGCAAGAAAAAGCTGTAAGACTAGAACTTATGCTCGTAGGCCACCAACTTGTATAGCTGTTACTGTACGGAGCATTGCAGAGAAGTGTGAAGCAATGGTAAATAGTTCTACAACTAAGCATAGCTAAGTGTGAAAAAGTTACAGTAAAATGCTAGCCAATACGAATATTTCAGTTTCCGTATATTATCATGGGACTATTGCTCTGTATGAAGTCTTTTCTTGAACTGAAATGCTGTGTGGGTCATGACTAAAGTTTCACTTTGTATCTTGGTGTCAGCTCCTTTCTATATAATTGCCTGCTCCCATGTATCTTCTACACTCTGATAAAAGCAAACAATCTAAGACAACCTTTCTAAAAAGTCATGACACCCCTTCCTTGCAACCCTTTTATGGTTCTCCACAGCCTGAAGATCATGTCAGAACTGTCTTAGGCTCCTGCAGTAAACCGAAATCATAGGAGTTTTCTAATCTGTATAGACATTGAAGTGTCTGAGCTAAATACTCTGATTTGAGTCTTGGTATCAATAACATTAAAAAGTTCTCCAGGTGCTTCTGATGTGCAGCTAAGTAGAAAATCAGGGCCGTGAGCTGTAAGAGCTGTATGTGATCTGCCTGCTGTGCAGGCCTCCAATTCACTGCTTCTCGGTCCATGTAGCCCATCGTTGAGCTTCGTGCAGGGAATAGTAAGTCCTTGCATGTGCTAGTCTGTGGCTGTGCAGGCTCTGCTGCTTGAACTTACATTGCTATTCTTTGTGCCTGGGTGACCCACCTGTTTCCTGTACTGTCTGACTGAACAGTCACCTCATGCCATACAGATTGTTCCCTTTGTTTACCCCGTGCCGTGCCATCTGTTTCTGGCCCCACATTTTAGGACTTTTTTCAGTTAATTATTCTGTTTGTTTACCTATACAACTTCTCACATCAGTAAGGACTCACTAACATGACAAACCAAATCTAATTTCATTTCTAAACCTATACCAGAATGTGATATTTAGAACAGAATTTCTGACTCTCTGAAGTTACATTAGCTAGATAACCTCATGTTGTGCGTCTCTCTTGCATTCTGTGGAAATTTCAGGGCATCCCTGTTTTCTGCCCATCAGACACCACTCCCATGGTAGCATTCCCATGCTCTTTTGATCATCAAAGTTATCTCTGACTATCGGCCCTTCTTTGGATTTGAAGCAAAAACACCTTCAAGGTAAATGAGGGGCTACAAATGGGCAGAGTAGGACAGTGGAGGAATCCTGGCCTACTGCTACGTGATCAAGCTTCCCCATAGTCCCACCTTCTGTGACCTCTTTTAGGTACTCAGGACTTAATTATATAACTTGCTCTGCTCAGTAGATCATGAGTAAGAACAACTCTTGAATGACTTGAAAGGCAACTCTTGTATTGCCGTGGGCCTGGCCCTCTGAACACTCACCCACCAGGTCTGAAGCTCAGACTAGCCTCCCCAAGAACGAGTGCCACAAAGGATGAGACATTGTCCTCAACCATAAGAGCAAACAAGCCTAGCTCTCCCAGTATTCCAACTGAGTCCAGCAGCGGAATATGCCCAGTTGAGACTCGTAATAAAAGCTGTCATCCAACCATAGAACTATGAGAAATTAAAAGTCATTGATTTAAGTCACTAAACTGTGGGGAACAAATTTTTTTAGAATATAGAAGTCTAGAAGAAGGAATTCAGACAAGGTGCCAGGGTGCATAACCCCAGTGCGAGGAAACTGTGATCAGAATGAGCTGGAGGCCTGAGCTGTCGCAAGACTTGGTCTCAACAAAGCACATAACAAATAGAACAAGAGCCTTGCAGAATGAATTGGGAGTCTACACTTGGGCAGTGGTAGAAAAAGGAGTGGCCTGGGAGTAATTTTGAGCTTTTCTTTCTTCTTCACCAATCTAAGAAACTTGAAGGATTTGTATTTATCAATGATTTATGACTTATCCTTGCACACCTCTTTAAAGATTTGGAAATCCTTATAAACTTTGGTAATTACTAGCTCAGGCATTGGTAATTCATGAGGAACTTTGCAAGTGTTGATTCATCTTATCTCCATAATAAAGCTATGAGATGAGTTGTGCCATTACCCCATTTTGAAGTTGAGAGAACCAAAGGTCTGGTATTAAATATTGGCCTTATCAAATAGTAGGAAGCCAAACCAAGACTCAGACTAAGCTCAAACTTCCAGGCATTGCTTTTAAATACACTCCTGCATTTCTCCAAAACAGCATTTGGTTCAAGTGCAGCTTCAGGGTTTGATCCTCTTGATGGTGGATTAAAGTAAGTTACTATTCCTTAATTCCCAACAACTCCTTTCCTGTGATGCTGTATCTGTTTAAGGGGGTACATTTTTATTACAAATAGCTACAAAGTCAATGTCTGGTACATCTTCACTGCCTAAATGGTGCAAGGTATAGGGGTTTGAATATAGGCACAGACTGCAGCCATGCCATTTGTCTCTGCTCAGCTCCTCCAGTAGTTTTTCCTTCTGAGGTTGATTGGCAACTGATGGTCAACTTATTATACCCAGAACTGAGCCAACATAGTGTTGAGTGTGGGAGGCCCACTTGAGTATTGTTGTCTGCAGCATAAGAGGCAGAACTGGAAAAGCAAAAAAATTGGGGAAGAAGCTATAGGAGGGGCCAGGGACATAGCTCTGTAGAATAAGTGCCTGCCTTGCAAGCACAGGGTCCTGAGTTCAGTCCCTGGTACTGAAAAGTAAAAGAAGCTGTAGGAAACTGTTGAGAGCTGTCGGGAGATTGAAAGGAGCTGTTGCTTCCCTTGGCAAAGCTATTAGCATTGTTGAAGGAGCTTGAGACTTTGGGTTTTTCTGAGAATGGCTATAGTTGACCTTGGGGAGCTCTAGTCTTTAAACTGAGCATTGCTTCCTGGCTGTGGAGGGAAAGAAGGTGCACATTCAGTTTCCTGAAGAAACTCCTTGTGTTCCTGATAGGAACTTGGCTTTCTTTCCTTATCGTCAGAGGAGCTTGGGATCTCCTGCTGCTGAGGATGGCTGTGGTACTTTTGGGAAGAGCTTTCATTCTTACTTTAAGTTTCACTTCCTGACTCCACTTGAAATCCCTCAGCCTGCTAGCACAGATCCTTCATCCCACTGGCACAGACTTTGTTGCTTCCACCACTGACTTTTGTCTTTCCCCATGCAGATTCATGAAACACACCTGCATGAGACATTGTTGTGGGCTTTAGACCTCCTGTTGGACTCATGGGAATCATTGTTATGGACTCAGGCCTTCAACTGGACTCAAGCAGGACATTGCTGTATGATCCAGGCCCTCATCTGGAATCTTAAGTCATTAGCCTATGGGCAGACTTTCTTCACTTTTCGTGTATGATTCTTTTGTTGACTTACTGTAAGTAATCTTACAAAATATGTGTCCTGTATTGTATTATTCCTCTTGCAAGATCCCAAACTACACTTCCAAAGCCTATGGGAAGTTCTGTCAGTGCCAGTTAACTCCAATGCCCTTTGTGATGCAGAACTGAGAGCTTGGAGTGGAGAAGAAATCAGTTCAAGTGGCCGGAAGCCAGAGAGGTACTTCTGCTGGTGGAATATGACTGTGGAGAAGAGGGAGGGGGCATAGATGAGAAAGTTGGATTCTGATCTTGTGGTCTGCCGAGGTTATATTGCTCTAGTCAGAATCTTCCTGCTTGTTGCTCACACTTTCTGGAGTAAAATAACCAGACTGTATACTTCCCTGAGAAAACATTACTAAACTTCTCCCCACAGTTGGCAAAGTCTGAACATACTCATCCTTATCATGCCTGCAGCTGTGAGAGCTTCCTTTGAGATTCTCGTCTCCACAACCCAAACCATATCAGGAATTTGCACCTGAAAAGCTGCTGCTTTGTAGCCATCGTTGGAAACACAGCTTTTGAGATTTCCAATTAAATGCCTCTGCAGTACAGACTGCTCGAGAGAAAATGGTACCTAAGAGGCCCAGCCATCACGTGGTCCAGGCGTTCCTTATTCTGCTTGCATTTCCTACTGTCCCATCAGCCTTGGGAATGCCCAGCTGGATTTTCTGAATGAGGAATTAATTTGTTTTCTTCCAAATTTTAGTTACATTACAGGCTCCAGATGAAAGGTTATTATTTCACTAAGGTAACGGGGGTGGAGAGTCACAGTATAGCTTGTGGCATTGTCAAGTATTTGCTCATATACCAAAGGTGCTATATATTTGAAAAGAAAACTGATTTTTGTACTTGACTCTAGGGCTAGGCCAAGGACAATTCCAATAGGACCTTTTTAAAGAACTGTCTAATCCAGCACATGAACAGCAGAGGGCGCTGAGAAATCATCTGTGGTTTTAAATTCAGAAATCTTACTGAATGTCATGATTTTTCTCCGCACGCCAACCATTTTCTATCCAGATAAAACTTTTGAAAACAGTGTGTACTCTGGCTTCTGTAAATGGTTCATAGATTTAAAATAATAATTTTCTACACAATCATACACTACAGTTTCTATACTTGAGCTACCTGGTACAGTAGCTGCTTACCACACTTGAAACATGGAATGTTCCCATTGGGATTTCCTGTTAAGTGTAACATATACACTAGATTTCAGCACCAATAGAGTTTCTACATTTTCATATAAATTTTAATTTCAAATAATTGTGACATATTGTGCTAAATAAAATTTGTTATCAATTGGAAAAGCTCTTTTCGATTTTGAAAACTGGGGAGTAGAAAGTTTAAAATTACTAATAATTTTAATAATATCAATAATATAAAATTTCTTTAATAATATAAAATTTCTAAAAGTACTATTATGGTCAAAACTAATTGAATAGCTCTAACTCATACCCGTCTAACATCTCTCTTCTACCTGAGAAAGCGTTTTCCCATCATTCTGAATTATTTTGGGTCCCAAGTCTATTTTTGTATCCCCACAGTGTTTCTTGTCCCAGATTAACCCAGAAACCTCAAGTTTCAAATTCTGTGGGTCACTGTGGAGATTATGTGATATCTACTTTTATGCAGGGTAACTGTATCTACTTTAATGACCTCCCAGGTCTCCTCCTGAACCTGGGAGTATAGAGCTCAGAGGAAGAAGGGTCATCTGACTCCAATAATGTGTGACATCAATTAGGAAAGATTTGCTAGACTAAAAATAATGTTGTCCTTGACTAAATGCTGCAAGTGTGGTATAGTGGATTCATGATGAACAAATATTCTCTGAGCGCCCCGCTTAGGCCAGAAGCTTTTACATAATTATCTCATTTCATTCTCACAAAAGCCCAGCAAGTCTCATAATTATTTCCAGGCTACAGATAAAAAAAAAAAAAAAACAAAAAACTGAGACTTGGAGAGGCGAAGCAACTTTGGAGAAACCACGCAGGTGGTAAGTGGCACAAAGGGCCCCAGGAGCCAGCCTTGTGCAGCCTGCTGGGTGCGCTCACTGAACACGACTGCAGCTCAAGAGCTCCCTGGGTGTGGGATGGCCGCAGGCAGGCAGGCAGGCAGCGAGGGTTGTGCTCTCTGTCAGGTGGTCCTTCGCTGTAGCAGTGGTGTAGCCAGGGAGCCAACAGCTTGGAGCAGAGACATCACCGCGGACTGCAACGTGCTGTTGAATAATCAGTCAGTGGGCTGGGGCAGGCACGGCTGCAGAACAGCCCCTTGTGATTTTAGTTACGTAACCGCTTCATCGGTTGGGCGCTGCTTTCAGCAACAAAAGAACTGTTTTAAATCTATAAATATGCTGCTGATTAGACAAACTGAGTTTATTAGAAAGATCAGGAGGCAAAGAAAAGTTAGAGAACAGAGTTTATCAGCAGAGTTCAAGCTTCCAGGCTCACCGCAGTGCCATTTTCCTCACCACTAGGTTCCTGAAGCAGAGAAGCCATCTTTTCTGTTGTCACCCCTACTGTTCGCTGGTGTAGAAACCCGGAAAATGCTGCTGTAATTGTATTCCTGGAGTCTTTGTAATTTTTCCGGTTTTAAATGAGCCAGCCCCAAAGCAATGCAGATTAAATTAGTTTAGGCAAAATTAAAATCAGCCTGCCAAAAATTACGCATCTGGTAAGGCTGAGCTGATGATAGTAGCTTAGTTTTGGTGCGCTATATGACAGATGGTTAGGGTTAGGGTTGCCTTCACTGTTTAATTTAATCCCAATCCATTTTAACAGACCAATCCTATTTTTGCTGAAAAGGAAACTAGGGTTTAAAAAGTTCATGTAACTTATTGCAAGTTATAGAACTCACTAGAGTCTAGATATCAACTTCTGATTCTTTCTCCCGAGCTTTAACTCATGAACTTTACGCCGGGCCAGTGAGATAGCTCAGCAGTGTAAAGTGCCTACTTAGGAAAGCTTTAGGCAATCACAAAGACCTCAGTTTGTTCGCTGGCACCACATGCCGTGCCAGCCCTGCCCCCAAGTTGGGCTGAGCTGGCCACACACACACACACACACACACACACAATCACACCACATTTCTCAGACAATATCTCATTTTTCTCAAAAGAGTTATTTTTTAAAAATGCAAAAGTTTACACTGAAGGCATTTATAATGCACTGGATGTGTTTATCCATTTTCATTCTTTCACTAACAAAAAAGAATGATTCTATGTGAGTCCATGTATCTATGAAGGCGCTTGCTTCCTGCTTGCCTCGTTTTGCCACTTAGTTTCACTAGAAGAAATGAATAACCGAGAGCAACCTTTACCAACATAGTTGGATTTCTGAATCAATTCCGGTTTGACTCAGTTGTATCCCAGAATAAATAACACATGTTTTGAGTTTAGCTTGATAGAACCTCTTTTCTGTAGCTTTAGATGTCTTAAATTTTTCTAAGGATGCATTATATCAAATACTTTCAACTTGCATGTAACCTGCTAGGGAAAAAAAAAGTAATTTAAGATCTTTCTAATTCTGTCTTCTCCCCGTCCGCAGTGAGCATAGCCATATGAAATTTACATTTTTAGTCATCTTGAACTTTGCATGCAATTTCTAAGGATGTTCTTATCTGCAGACTGCAGGAACTCACAGGACAATGTGAGCTCCACAATCATTACTAAAGCATTTTTTCTGTCCTTTGTGGTGTTCAGAGATTGTTGTCATTTCTTTTAGTACTTCACTTAAAAACTGCGTTTAAGGCCATAAATATCATGCATGTGATATTAAATGGAAAGGAAGGTCTCAGAGAAAGTATTTATTATTATTATTTTGTAGAAAGGATGGAGCTTGCATTTTAAAGAAAACTGCTGAGTCTGTCACAGTTCTGCAATAGAGATTTCTGTTTATGTGGGGAACCAAAAAGTCTGTTGAATAGAGTTTGGGCATAAAATAAAGCAAGAGGATGTTTTGCTGATGCCTACTGCTTTTTAGTGAACATGGAATGCATCTATTGACTATAGAAATTCAAAACAGTTATCAGGGAACTCATAAAATTATATTGTATTCAATTTAGAAGAATGCTAAAGAGAAAAGTCAATTTGAGAAAGGAATTTGAATATTCTTTTAAGGAAAACAGAAATTCTACAATTCCAGGGCAGATAATCCCTAGAATTTTGGTAGATTCTTCTACTAATAGAGAATACTATTTACATTAGTAGACATCAAATAATATTTCTGCAGATTTGTATTATTTACTTCAAATATTTGATTACAAGACCATTTTTCTTTCCTGTTTTATGACTGTTCTATCCTGGCTCATCCTCTTAAAATCAAACATGAATCTGAAATTCTTACTTGGTGCATTTCAAGAATCTAAAACTATGTAAGAGCCTCCATTATCTGGCTCTGTTTCTTCTGTCTTATTTGCTGTTTTTATTGAACTTCAACAATAGTGACTATGTGCTATTCTTTCAAAATATCAAGTGCCTTCTATCACAGGACCTTTGCATTTGTTATATCTTCCTGAGAAGTTTGTCCTTCACATCTTTGAATGATTTGTACCCAGCTATCACTTAGGTTCCTGTTCCAGCATCTGTTCTTCAAGTAAACATTCACCAAGCTTTTGGAAATACCCTCTATTTCAGTTACTGCAGGTGTATAACTACTGAACAATGTACTGGCTTAAAACAAACATTTTTATTTTGTTCTAGAATCTGTAGTTCAGGCTGGGCTTGTAGAAACAGTTATTTCCTGTTTCAATTGACTACAGCCAAAAGGCTGGGGACTAGAAGCATCAGAAGGTTCACTCATCCACATGCGTGACACCTGGACTGAGAAGATGCAGCAGCTGGGGCTGCATAGGCATCTGTCCCTGCTTCTGTGTGATATCACCACATGCTCCCTTCCTTCTAGCTGCTTCAGGTTAGCCAGACTGCAAAAGCACAGGTGGACAGTGAGAAAGTGCAAGAGCCAGGTGAGCCAGATGGCCGTGTGACCTAGCTTCAGAAGCTCCTCATGCGCTCTCACTTCTGCTGTACTCGTGCCTGCCAAATTCTGTTTGTTGGAAGAAGTCACTAGGGAAGGTTTCTATTCAAGAGAAGGGAAATTACATTCTAACTCTTGGAGAAATAATGTCAAAGAATTTGCAAACAGTTTATAAAAAGCATCAGATCATTCAAGTGCTAACTCGACATTCCTCCTTATTTTTCTTCTTAGTACACTTCCTATGTGAAATCACACTGATCTTTTGTTTCTTGTACTGAAATGTGAGTGGTATGTAAGCAGATATGGCATTCATATAGTCAGATTTCTCATTGCTGGGCTGCATGACCTGACACATACAACTTGAAGGAAGACAAGTTTCATTTGGCTCAAGGTTTCAGATGCGGATTTAATCCGTGGTCATCTGGCTCATGCAGAAAGTTCATGGCAGCTGGGTGTGGCAGAGCAAAGATGCTTAGTTGGTGGTGGACAGGAAGCAGAGTGGAAGGAAATGCCTGAGTGGAAAGGGTGAGCACCAGATATATAAAAAGCCACACTTCGATGTTCCATGTGGACACACCCAGAACTGTGTTTTACTCATGTGGTAGGTGGCTACCTAGCCAATCAAGTGGAGCTTAAATGACATAGTCTCTTCATTGTTGCCTCATCATCAGCTCAAAATCTGATGGGCAAAGATGAGCCTTTTGCAAGGACTTGCTGAATCATCATTTATTTAATAAATCTATGTTTTTTGCATTACTTGTCTGATTTCCCTTTAAGACTATTAATACTGAATTGAGTTAATGTATGGAATCTTAGAATAATGTAGGCTATACTTGTATACCAAGTCAATGCTAGGAATTGGTGCACATAACAGCTAATATTATTGGTGTGCTAAATATATACCAGACACTTCATATGGGTCTTATAATCACTCAAGAAATTGATGAGATAAGCACATGTTGTTATATCCTTATTTTATATAGATAGCTGATAGCATAGTTGGAATTTTATCTGGTTTCAAAGCACAACCTCTTTAATCTCATTGTGGGTATATTTTGATCATTTAACAAAGTTGCTACTTAAAGACAGAGGTCAATTAGGATAATGTTGCAAAGAAATACCTTTTCCTGAAAAAAGAAAATACATAAGCCCTCAATTGTCCATATGAAGCACATGGCCTATGTAGAGGAATTATTGGAAGAAGCTACATAGTTGTGGTTGATGAAAACACAAACAGTAGGTTGACAGCTACAAAAAAGCCAACTAATCTTTAGAGAAGAAAACAAAAATCTAAACTGGAAAAAGACAATTTAAAGAAGAGAAAATTAGGTAAGTTTCTTAAGGATCTCAACTGAGCTATTGGTTAACATCACTCTCATTTCTTACAAATCGTATACTAACAAACAAATAGCACACCACATGCACCTTTTACTGGTTTCCTTTCTTTCAGACTCACTTTGCACCATTGTTGTCAAAACAAGGGAAGATGGTTAAAACTAAGAGAATTTGAATCCCAGAGGCAGCGCTGCCACTGAGAAAGCAAAAGGAAGGATTTCTAAGGTAAAGAGAGCAAGGGATGACCCCATGGGGACTCCAGCACTTCTAGCCCTTTATTCCTTGGCTGGTGCTCCCCAGGGGCTCTGCTAGTTACTTGGAGCCCTTCCTCCTTGGCCTCCGATCTTCCTAAAGGAAAGAGGCTCTGCAGTGTGCAGGCTTCATTCTCCAGAGACCTCCTCTGTTGTTCCTGTGCTCAGAGGAGGACATTTAGGATTTGATAAGCTTTCTCTTGTTGAGAATAGGGACATTTCTATAAATAACAAGTTAATTACAGAGTGTATAGAAATGTGTATCAGCTTCACACAGCTATAATTCTGGCACAGGCATTCACAATAGGCTTTTCTCTCATCTGCCTGGGTGCTGTATACGCAACATATGCCAACCTTCCGTGCAGTAATGTGAAGTCATGTGCATTGCACATGGTGCATTGTGGGCTGAGACGCTAGGGACTTCATATATTATTGTATCTTTTCATATATTATCATTATTTCCAATGGCTGGAATGACAGCAATTTCAAAGGCAAACTTAGAAGTCTCTGGAATGTTACAATTGCATAATATTCAAGAAGATAATGAGTTTATGCTTCTTTTTAATTACCTAGAGGAAAGTTTTCTGACAGTCAAGCATTTGTATCAGTAGAAATAAGTTTGTAGGATCTTAAGCCTATGATTGTAGGGCTTACACATAAAGACATCCAAAAATAGTAACATACATAGTATTCATTCAGTTTCCCAGATTGACTTATAAGGTATGAAATACCATATAAGGGCTATATATTTTATCTTTTTAATTTAATGAAGCAAATACTATTGTCCCTAGTGCAAAGAAAAGGACGGAATCAAAGTTTGAGAGGGATTGACAAACTTGTTTAAAGTGCATCTGGGTTCCTCTTTTTAGGCTACTTAGAAACATGTATGGTCTTACATAAGAGATTGCTAAGAAACTCAGAAAATTTGGCCTGTCTAAACTTTAGCCTCAAAGGGAAAGTTGTCTCTTTATTCATTTTAAATCAATAGTTATAAAATATTTAGGAGAAGCATAGTCAATATATAATAATAATACTGTAATTCATAATAACATTTAATTTCATGAAAATATGAAATTTTCTAACATATATGTGAGGTTGAATATTGAATAATTTTTAAAACCATAATTAAGGAAAGATGCCTTGGCATTGAAATAAATCCAAGAACATCATTGAATAAAAATCTTACCAGAAATATCTTATAGTTGGTGCAACCTATTTAAACTGTATAGGTCAAAATCAGCTGGGCTTGACTTAAGTATATATGGCTAAATACTGCACGATACTGACTATTCACCTTATGGTTCATTGAAAAGGCAATGGGCTTTGCAACAGGATTGACAGCAAAAGGAAAAAATGGTGAGGAGAATTGCCTCACTTATCTGCTACAGCACTCTTGATTGCCAAGTGTAATTTTACGGCTCATTATAAGAAGGGAGAAAGTTTGACTGTTAACTTGAGTTCTCATAGGTCGTGTGTCTACAAAGAGCAAGTTGCTGCAAATACGCTTTGTTTTTAATGAGGCCACTGTAATTGTGTTTTTAAAGCACCATCAATTTTCATCAGTTTTACCCCTGTTGGTTTTATGTGGGTAAAATATTTAAAGGTTGTGAGATGCTGCAGAACAAGAGTCGACAACAGAAAAGTGAAGAAGTTAAAATTACACAAGAGTGACATAAGCCATTTTCTGAGTTATTGCTTGACATAGCATGAGATTTGACTGTGTAACTGAAGTAAATAGCCCTGCTGTTACGGATGTCATGATAGATCAGACAGGGGTCAGAAAACATAACAACTTTAATCATACTTTAACATAAGGCAACATGGCTCAAAAGTACATGGGGGAATGCTCCCACTTAAAATCACATTTCCCTTTATATGTACAGTTCCCTGCAGGACACACTCCTATTTGAAACACTTTGGTATCTTCCTATTATCTAAAATTGTGTTGTTCAAAACTACAACCTGCAGTTACATGTGCTAATATGAACAAGATTAGAAATTTATCAGCCACAAAATCCATATTTCAAGTCTTAAGTAACTTTTGGGACTACTGGATAGTGTATTAGGCTATGCAAAACTCTACAACTTTACCATTTACTCAGAAAGTTCAATTCAAGTGGCTGGGAGAGAACTCAGTGGCATAAGATCCTGCCTACCAAGCAACAGGTCCTGAGTTTAATCCCTGATACCCAAAAAAAGTTCTATTAAAATGATTAGCTGTAAAGCTAGGCATAACCAATATGCTATTTGCAAAACATTCCCAATATTTGGAAGATGTCATCTAAAAAGTACTACAAAACGTTTTATTAAAATTTTTGTATATTTGTTTAAACAGTACCTTATATATAAAAAATACCTAAATTGATTTATTTTATTCCTTTTTAAAATACCCTAAGTAGAAAATTAAATTTATATGTTGAATTGTGCTGTAGTTCCTTTGGACAATGCTGATTTATAATAATAAAATCTATTTGACAGAGTTGACTAGATATATACCTGTAGCCAAACAAAGTGGGGCTTGTTAACTTACTTTGTCAGGGGATCTTTATGGAGGGAACATCCAGGTACAACCTGCAGAAGGAAAATCCACATTAGAGTAGGAATCTGGAAGAATAGAAATGAAGTAAAATTTAGAAGACATAGTGTCTTACTGTCTCATGGTTGAGACATAATACCCAATGGCCATAACTTAGAGGAAGAGAGGTCTATTTTGGTTCACAGTTTGAGAAGTTTCTGTCCATGTTCAATAGCCAGAAATGCAGAAAGAGAATGGTGGAAGGTCTATGTGCAGGAAAACTGCTCATGTCATGAGATCCAGGAAGCAGGGAGAAGAGCTAGGAACAAGGAAGGTAGCTGGACCCTTGTGGTCACATCAGCAGGGACCCATCTTTTCTAGGCAGACTCCGTCTCCTAACAACAAAGCAAATGTCTCACACCCATGATTCAAACACCTTACAAAAGCTCTGCCTCCAAGCCTGAGAGGCCTTTGGGGAATATTCTAGATGTAAAGCATAATCTATGGTATTCTGGCAGGCAAAGGGGCACTAGTTGTAGGGCAACCTCTGGGTTGACTTGAAAAGCAGACACTGACGGTTTGTTTACAAACTATAAAATCAGGATAAATGTTGAATATATTTGAAAACACCTTAATTGGAATTATGTAATTTGGTGAAAAATTAAAGTTGGCTTTTTGGGTCAAGGTGACCAAAGGTAGTTTGGGTAGTTCAGTCTAAAGAAGGTTACTCCAATATTTTGTCTTTATAGAAAGGAGATTAAACCCTTTCATTAATTACCAAAGGTGATTTATATAAGTTAATTGTAAAAGAAAGTTTATATTTTTGGTCCAACATTAAAATCTATATATACTCTGTCACTTCCAGCAATATCTCTCCTTTATATTCCTGAAAATCATTTAATCAGTGAGTGCTTAATTGTTTGATCAATTTTGAATGCCAATATCTAGTAATCTGAACAACTTCTTTGAAGATAACAATAACAGTATGCAATATAGCAACCATTATTAATTTCCTATCATGTTTTGAAATTCTATGTCATTTTTATTGTTGTCTTATTTTTCATACGCTCTTAAAAAATGTTCTCATAACATTCCCTATTCTTGACATGACTTATTTACTCATTAGATCCCAAAGCTAGAATTATTTTCCCACTTCTTGTGTTGAAATTTCTCAAGTGTTCCTTAAAATATCACCATTTCTTCTTCTTCTTCTTCTTCTTCTTCTTCTTCTTCTTCTTCTTCTTCTTCTTCTTCTTCTTCTTCTTCTTCTTCTTCTCCTTCTCCTTCTCC
>NW_004524606.1:14406026-14413781 GCF_000260255.1 Octodon degus
TCTTCTTTTTGCTCCTCCTCCTCCTCCTCTTCCTCCTCTTCCTCCTTTTTCTCCTCTATCTTATTCTTCTTTGGCTTTAAGAGAATACAAAATAGTTTTCAAAAAAAGAAAAGAAAGAAAAAGAAATGAAGGATTTTTTTGTTTTGCTGGCTCAGGCTGCCTTAAGGGTGGGTCTGGTAAGGCAGGAGCAGTTGGGGATCCAACCATGGTATCCTGCTATCCTGCATGCTGCATCTGAAGCGTTTGCATAAGCAAGCACTTAAACAACTGAGCTAACTGGCAGGCCCTCAAGGTGATTTTGATAGTTTTTTTTTTTTTCTTTTCCAGAACCGGGGATTGAACTCAGGCCTTATGTTTGCCAGGCAAGAGCTTATTCTACTGAGCTATCTCCCCAGCCATAATAAAAGAAAAAAGAAAGAAAACCAGTAGAAACAATACAAATTTCAGTAAACATAAAAAGGAATTCAACAATGGTTGTTATATTAAATAATTTTGTCTTTAACTTAGTTGTTAGATCACCAGATATAAACATGTAATATGGGTAAAAAAATGTTGTAAGAAGTTAAAAAGAAAATATTAAACATTAATCACTCATTTCAATAGACCAGCATAAATCAGCAGTATAATTATCCAAGCCATCCTGCATATATGCATAAATGTACTGTGACAGGGATAGAATCTGTTCCATCAGAAAGAAAAAGTGGGATGAGAAAAAGCACCGTTTTTCTAATGCCTTCTTGGATGTTATCATCACCACACGAAAGAACTATATGAGAGCATCTGATTTTGATCTTTTATGGGCAGACATAGACACGTTCAGTCCTTTAGGATATAGTTAGGTCAGTAATCGAAAATGTTGCATGTAGGTTTGGCTGCAACATGCACATAATTTGAGTTTCGTAAACAGAACCTTAGGTAATGCAGTCATAATTCACAGGCTGAAGGCATTATGACTTCATACCCTGCTTTGTCTTTGCTCTCATATATTAAATTGTTTGGAGATTTCACATCTGCAACTCAGTTTGCCTGTGTAAAGATGCAAATGCACACAGAGTCTAAATTTGTGCATGTGAGAGAAAGGGAGAAGAAAAGTAAGCGTGTTGCAATGGATGTAAGGTCAGAGTGAAGGCATCTCTTACACCATCCTGCCTATATCTTACTCGATAGCAATTATCGATATCCATACCCATTTTACTCCTTCCCTTTCCTTCCTTGTCAAGAATAGTAATTTTTTTCCTGAAGTTTATAAAATATATCTTAGCTAGGAAATGCTACTGTAGGACTGAAAAAAAGCAGGAGTTAGAGTCAGATTCTAACTCAAGTGCCAATTGACTAGGTGTCCATGTGATTTGGGAAATATTGCTTTATTTGTCTCTGTCATATTTTAAATACATAGGTAATTGGGTACATAAAAAGACACCTTCTGCTCATTTAGAGAGATAAAGAGAGAGGGAGATGGGTTATTCTCCAAAATTTATGAATCTTAAGAATCATCAAAAAGACTCCAGGAAGTCTGGCCCTTGAGGATTATGATTCAATGAGTTAAGAGAAAGGTCTAGAAATCTATTATGTTTTGTTTTGTTTCTAGTAAGTGTTCTGATGATTAAAGGAAAGCTTGAGAAATTCTGATTTAGACCTGGGTTCACACTTCAAAGTGTATAAGAATCACCAGGAGGCTTGTTAAAAAATGCAAATTGTGTGTGTGTGGGGGGGTCTCACCTCTAATGATGCTGAGTCAGCATATCTGAGGTGGCGCCCAGCAATCTGAAATTTTAATAAGCATTTCCAGGTAATTCTAATGCAGGTCCACAGAACACAGTTCAAGAAATATAGATCTCAAATGTGAATTTTGGAAAGTTAAAGACTGTTTAATCCATGGATATAATTTCAGCAACTGAGCAGAGAAAAAGTACAATGACTGTTGCCAAATTGGATCTGATCTTTCTCTGCTGTGGTAGTCCACTGTATTTAAATAAAGGAACCCTTACTCAGAAATTCTAAAAGAATTAATTAGCTAATAAAGAAAGCTTGATTCATTTGTCTATTTTTGCCTTATCTCAGTTTCTTTGGTTACTTCATGTTTCTCATTCATTCATTAATTCATTCATTCAACAATTGCTTATTGAATGCCCACTCATGGGCATAACAGTCAGGTCCCTTTCCTACCCTCCTGGAACTCATGACACAGGAGGGTTTTCTAGTTATCTGTTGCTGGATAATGGCACAGACTAGCACACGTTGGTTTAACACCACTACACCTTTTATTTTGTTCCGAAATCACTGCACTGAGTGAGTATAACAGGGCGACCATCCTCTAGTCCACATGCTGTCAGTCTGAGTAAGAAGCATAGCTGAAGAACCACAGAGGGATCCTTGCTGCATCCTCATGCGCCTTCCCAGGAGCCTTTTGGGGAAGTATCTGATTAGGTGGGTCTTCTCCAAGAAGGGGGCTTTTCTCATGAACAGTTTTGGTGTCAGACACAATGGAGAATGCAGTCTTGTGAGCTGAGCCAGAATGTTACTCCCATTAAATCCTATTGGTCAGTCAATAGAGTGAGAGTGCTGCCAGATCCCTACACCATCTTTGACTCTCAGTGTGGGGAGTGGCAAATTTGTGACCATCTTAAAATTGGGTGAGAGAAAGATATTTAACAGTTAACCAAATACACTTGCAATAAGCACTCCTAAGGAAAAGAATCTGGTACAACAAAAACATAAAACAGAGGGAGGTAATCAGGAAAAGACCCCCTATGGGGTCATATTAAAGAAGAGACAGGCTCCACGTAAAAATGCTATAATAGCATATAAGGAGATAGCAATTAGGAAGCAGGTGAAATAATTAGGCAAAAGAAATGAAGATAAAAATGATAAGAGCTAGTCTTAATTGCTTGTGGTTTTGTGCAAGGCACTATGCCCTAACATGATATGAATGATCTCATTTAAGTGTTACAATGATTTCACATGAAAAATATTTCCATTTTTTTTACAGACTGAGAGAGAATTTTCCAAGTTTATACCAATAAAGAGTGATGGTGAAGTGTTTTCAGACTTTGCTTTACTCAGGAAACTTTAGTGTATGAACATTCTTATATACCAATGGCTGTTGCAAGAGCCTCATTAGACCACCCTGCAGGGGCCCAAGAGCAGTCTAGAAATTCCAACAGGATAGTAGATACCCAAGGAGAACTTTATATACAAAATAAGACTGAACAAATGCCAAAGAGGAGCTTCATCCCCGTACCCCTGGCTCTGGTGGAGGCTTGTGATATTGCTCACAGCAGAGTTTTGAAAGGAGATTGAAAAATACCAGCTTGACTTCCATTTTTAAGTGGGAAAGAAGAGTTCTTTCTTTTGATTTAGCTCCATTTTCCCAATCATATATACTTTTTAAAATCCCAGGGAGATCCTAAATGCTTTTCTCTACAGGTAAAATGCACATGGATACTTTTCCAGACAGAATTTGCTAAATAAATAATAACCCTTTAAATAAACCTTAAAATGTCTATGTCACCTGGGTAGATTTCCACAGATCTGGTGACAGCACAGTGAATGTACTACCTAAGTGACGTGGGCCTTATGATCTACGGATGTAATACTTCATCTAGACCAGCGTGATGTACTATCCAGCCGATGTTGCTTTGATGATGTATTACTTGATAAAGTAAAGTTAGCTGTCAAAAACTCATTCCAAGAAACAGAAAGTTTGACTGGGGGAAAAATTCATTTCAGGACCAAAAAAAATATATTTTTCATTCAAGGGGAGGGAATGATGACATGGCTCAGAGGGCCCCTGGAAGCCTGGTGAGGACTGCATCTTTCAATTCAGATGCCTCAGGGGAAAAGCAAGGGCCAGACACTGAAGCCAGAGCCCTTGCATGTCAGCGTTTTTGTGTGAACTGATGCCTTCAAAAGCAGGTTGGTGCAACACAAGAGACTTTCTGTAACTTTTCGCTGATATGTCCTTAAGGCAGCATAACCTTAAATCTTTTTGAGAAGGTGTTTCATAAGAATAAGTTTTTTATACTAAACATCTGGAATTAGGATTTTGGATTAAGTTTAGAAAATATCTTATTATTATTTTTGCATATCCCTATTTATAGATGCTTTAACAACTGTTACATTACAGAGGGTGATAATGTATTCTAAAATGATCTTTAATACTGATATTTCAAAATCTGTTCTCAAATATGGATGTGTCCTCTGAAATAGTTTAATAAAACTGTCTTGTAATGTTTTCTTTCAGACGTGCTGACTAATCTGGGGGCTTGATTTACATTTATCACTAAATTAAGATTTCAGCTCCACCTGCTTTCAATGTCTTCCTGAACCTAATACTTTATATGACAATATAATAGTTCAATAATAGATTTTCAGAGAAAAAAACTGTCTAAAAATAAAGGAAAATGAACATGTTGGGGAAGCCAGAATAAAAGGGCTTTTTATTTTAGGCAAAGAAACAGCTCCTTAGCAAGTCTTGATGTTTAGAGGTGGGCTCTTAATTTGGTACCAATTAAAAATGCAAAAGAAAGAAAATCTATCTATTACTGAGGTGGATTTTACCTCATGATACTAAGACTAAAAATCATGCACTAAAAGGCAGCTGATTTAAAATGCTCAAATGGTGTTTCTGAAAATGTTTATTTTTTGTTCTCTTTTAAAAAGCACAACAGAGTTAGACATTTTCCATGTAGCTTTTATTTTCCTAATTTAACGAATAAACCAAAATGTGCTCAAATTTTCTCTACAAGGGTTTTGTCTAATTACTGTGATTATATCTAAACACAAATGCACTCTGATCCACCTTTGTACACAGGCAGATTGCAGAAGATTAAGGTAGACAAGGGGATTGGCCTAAAAATTGTCTGTTAATAAAGAAAAATAAAAAGAACTGTAATACAGACTCCATAAGAGTTTCAAATGAGTTCATGTATTAACTTTAATTTAAACTATTATCACTGCCCTAGCCATTCAAGTTGAGTGAGAACTCAGGACATAAGAGAATCTCTACTGTAACATCCTGTAACTCAGTGGTGTCCCAAATTTTCTGATCAAGGAGATTATGGGGCCACAGAAGAAAGTGATCGTCGATGTGTAATGCACCTAAGGAGAGTCACATGGAGAGAAAACATTCTCTCAGGCTTTCACAGAGAGCACATTGGTCAAGTGATGGCCATGACTCATCCACATGGCTGACACTGACAAAGGATCTACAAACTGCGGTACAGGATTTCAGGGTAAATCCTGAGGGGATTTGACTGACCTTGTCAGATATAGAAGTTACATTTCTTGTTATGTAGGTCTTGCTTTATCATAGATGGATGACATCCAGCAGAAAAGTATAAAAATGAGGTATAAAAAATGAAGTCATATTAATATGACTGTGAAAGGCTCAAGTCAACAACTTCTGACATTGCCATTCCTATGGATAGCCCACTACTCTTATGGACTACTGGCCTATATTGGATTACTTTGCTGAATTCACACACCTGCATTATTTACATGGCATTGGAATACCCACCTCTGATAGAACTAAAGAAAAAAAGGAGATATAAATGAAGGACCATTTTGCATCTGTATATACAATATAGGATAGATATCCAGTTACTTTCTCTTAATTCAATGAGAAGAAAGATTTGTACTAACAGTGTTTGGACAGGATATCATGTCTGTATCTTGTACTATGAAAAACTACTGTGAAGACAACAATATGCAATGTATTAATTATTGTAACTGTCTTACTGACCTGTTTTGAAACTGTCTCATTGCAATTTGTTTGTCAATAAAATTAATAAAAAAATAAAATAGAACAAGTAAAAAGAAAATAAAAGAAACTATTATCACTTTTCAATGAACAGGCACATATATGGCAATTATATTGTCAGACAAACATCATGAGTGCTTATAGAGTCACTCACCACAATTTGCCAAAAGATAATAAAATTTAAGGACAGGAAGACTTTCAAATTGAATAACTAATATTAATATTTTCATTTCCAGTTTGATTTAAATATCTTTAATAAAATTTCATAGTTTTAATACAATTTTGGACTAACAAAAGGTAATTTGTAATACTCTGTTGTAAACATATTCAGTTAAAATAATGAATATTTAATTATTTAACATGTATGTTTTAATAAGTTTAGAATGATAGGTATTACTGGAGAAATGTGCAATAAGAAGTTAGACCTGAATTATGAAAAATTATATGTAAACAAATTTTGATATAAATTATGTCTAAAAATAATGCCTTCTTTAAAAAAATGAATTGAAATCTATGTTTAGACTTCTAAAGAAAAATCTACAAAGCATAGTTAAGATGAAAAAAATGAAGGATATATTATAATTAAAAAGAAGTGGAGAGGTCTGCCAGTTAGCTCAGTTGTTTAAGCTCCTGATTATGCAAACGCAGTCAGGTGCAGGATATCATGGTTCAATTTCCACCTCCACCTGCCTTACCAGACCCACCCTTAAGGCAGCCTGAGCCAGCCCCTCCCCCAACAAAAAAATGATAAAATCCTTCTAAAAAGAAGTGTAGTATGGTTATAGGCAAATTTTTTTGACTTGAGAAAAGTGAGGAAAGATTGCAGGAGCATTTGAACTATTAACCCCTAGAGTGTGGAGAGAGTGTTGCAGGAGAAGTTTGGAGCAGAGGATAAGAGAGACCTGGACAATCACTCTTGTAGACAGAAGTCTTGAGTAGAATGAGAAAGAATCCCTGAGTCAGAGAGTGCTTACCTTTAGGTGTGTATGGTGTGTTTGAGAGAACTTTTCAACAACATTTTATAGTGAAAATATTTAAAAGCTAACACCTATAACCAGGCCTATTTCCTGCCTAATAGAGCAGAGTGTTCACAGTTTGAGCTCTTCAATTTTGACTGATGAAACCAGTTGTGCAGGAAGCCATATCTGGTCTGCATCGGTGACTGTTCTCAGCTTTCTCAACACCTGCAGGAAGGACAGAATATTAAGATGCATTATGGACTGAGGACAGTGCAGAAAATTATAGGGGCTCTATGATAAAACAATGCAGAATACATATCGTATGTATCAAGGAATCATAATCTGACCTTCTTAGTTTGATCTTTAGGAGGGCGACAACTGCTTTTCAGGACAGGAAAAGGGTAGTACTTGACCATCCTAAGGGTCATGGTTGTCTCCTCCACAGAAAGACAGGTTAACAAGAAAAAAAAGTATGACCAGTTAAGTTATCCACAGTTTTTCTTGCAATGGAACTTTTGAATGAAATTCTACTTTTGTGCTTAGGTTTTGTGAAGCATGAATGGTGTGTGGAAATTAGATTGGACCAAAAGGATCTGACATGATGCTGCTAAACTGAGAAGGGAAACAGCAAGACTTGCTTCTTCAAGTTCCTTTTGGACTCTGTGGTGCTCCTTTCCTCTAGGTATAGCACAGGGTGCCCTCTAAAATTAGGGTCTTAAGGTCTATGTATTACTACCCAATAAGGGGGGTAGAAAATTTCTTCAGAGCCCACTCCAAGACAGAAAGATGAAGGACCAGCAAGATAGGTCAGCGGATTCAGCACCTGTTTTGGCAAAGACAGGAACCAGGGGGTGCTATCCCTGATCACACACGCCACCCCGGCCCCACCCCTGGGGCATGCTGAGCCAGTGATGGAGTCAGGGTGTGCTAGTGCATGCCTGTAATCCCAGCACTGGGAAGGCTGAAAACAGGTGAATCACTATGAGTCAGGGAGAGAGAGAGAGAGAGAGAGAGAGAGAGAGAGAGAGAGAGAGA
>NW_004524606.1:14413881-14415297 GCF_000260255.1 Octodon degus
ACAGAGAGAGAGAGAGAGAGAGACAGAGAGAGACAGAGAGAGACAGAGAGAGAGAAAGAGAGAGAGACAGAGAGACAGAGAGAGAGAGAGACAGACAGAGACAGAGAGACAGACAGAGACAGAGAGACAGACAGAGAGAGAGAGACAGAGAGAGAGAGACAGAGAAAGACAGAGAGAGAGAGAGAAGCAAGATAATACTTTTGGGCTCTATGTGTGGCCTTGAGTGAAAGTTCTAGTTTCTATGATCCACTTTGAAGTAGACAAATTCTAGATTTGCCTTGCAGTACAGAAGTGAAAGCAGAAACAAGAGAGCAGAATGACAGAATTTTTCTATCTAAGGCTGTGTCTGAGTGCTTCATTTGGAATACAGTTTGCTAAGCCCCAAACCTTTTAAGAAGAATGTTTCAAAAACAAAAAGCGGGGGGCAGGGTGATGGCTTGGTGGAATAAGTGCTTCCCTGACAAGTGCAAGGACCTGAGTTCAATCCCTGGTTCCACCAAAAAAAAAAAAAAAAAAGAGAGAATGTTTCAGACACGCACGCCTTTCATGACACTTCTGAATTTCTTAAGATGTGACAATGTTACTACCAAGAAGAGTGACCATTCTTTTAGAAACTGTGGCAAAACATTCATTTTTAAGTTAGTCATTTGTTTCAAAACTATAACTGAAAATACAGAATTTCATAAATATATAATTTTATAATAAAGTCAACTCAGTAAACTTTTTAAAAGTCTGT
Organism: Octodon degus; assembly: GCF_000260255.1. Taxonomy (NCBI): domain Eukaryota; kingdom Metazoa; phylum Chordata; class Mammalia; order Rodentia; family Octodontidae; genus Octodon; species Octodon degus. The sequence goes on from NW_004524606.1 coordinate 14,414,618, forward strand.
CACTTTTAATAAATATATTTAGGACACACACAATTGTAACAGAAATAGTCAAGAAGTTAAATGAAGGCACTAAAGATAAAAAGTGCTGGCACATCTCTCTACAAAATTTTATGTCGGTGATATGATCTTGATTCCTTGCCTTGTTGGTTCAGCTGCTGTTCTGCCTTCCATGACTGAGGACATCTGCCTTCCATGACTGAGGACATCGTATCCGGGCCTATGTGCAAAAGGAAAATACACTGGACTTCTTAAAACTGTTTATGTATTTAAAGCATTAAATCAGGGTGATTTTGAGCAGACTGCCTGTTTCAATTACAAAAGCCTTACATCCAGGAAGATGAGTGAGATTTGCCAAAGTTAGATGTTTGTCTTTGTTCCAAAAGATTTTCAGAGTTTGAATATATGCACAATTTTACAGTGTGTATTGTTCTTGATGGGAGTTGTGGGTTAAAGTTCTGTCTCTGTCTCTCTGTCTCCGTCTCTGTCTGTCTCTGTCTCTGTCTGTCTCTCTGTGTTTCTCTGTCTCTGTCTCTGTCTCTGTCTCTGTCTGTCTCTCTCGGTCTCTGTCTCTGTCTCTCTGTTTATGTCTGTCTGTCTCTGTCTCTGTCTCTGTCTCTGTCTCTGTCTCTGTCTCTGCCTGCCTGTCTCTCTCTCTCTCTCTCTCTCTCTCTCTCTCTCTC
>NW_004524606.1:14415397-14437666 GCF_000260255.1 Octodon degus
TCTCTCTCTCTCTCTCTCTCTCTCTCTCTTTCTCTCCCCTCCCCTCCCTCCCTCTCTCTTCTCCCTTCCCTCTTCCTTTCTCTCTTTCTCTCCCCTCTCCTAATTGAACTCAGGACCTCCTCAGAACGAAGCAAGTGATCAAGTACTGAGCTACATTACCTGTAACTACCTGTTGTAGAAGGAAAATGAAATTCTCCAGGGTCCTTGTCTAGCTTCACATGGAACTATCAAGGAGCTTCTGCCTCTGCTTGTCACAGGGAATTTTAGCTACTCTCACACAAAACAGTAAATGATGTAGTGTACCACTTTCTCTCTAGGCACAGTTTCTCTTTGGTGTCCTTAAAGCCTCAAACCAGGAAGTCTCTCCCTGATCTTTGCTTTGTCCTTCCTTTCTCTTTGTCTTGAAGTCTCCAGTATGAAGACATCTCTTCAGATTGTACTTGTGTCTTTCCCTGAGTTTGTATATTTCTTGGCCCTTCTTTTCACTTTCCCTAGAAGAGTACTTCTGATGTTGCTTGAAGTTGCTTCTTTTTTTTATTTTATTGAGAAACAAATAGCAATGAGACAGTTTCAAAACTGATTAATAGGACAGCTTCAATAATTAATGCATTGTACATTTTTATCTTCTTAGTGGTTATCCATAGTAGAAGATACAGACAGGATATCCTCTCCAAACACTATTAGTACAAATCCTTCTTCTCATTGAATTAAGAGAAAGTAGCTGTATATCTATCCTAACTATTCTGAAAATACAGATGCAAAATGGTCCTTCCTTTGTGTCTCCTTTTTTAGTTAGTCCTGTCAGAGATGGGTATTCCATTGGCATCTAAATATTATAGTTATGTGAATTCAGCAAAACAATCCAACACAGTCCAGCAGTCCATAATAGTAATGGGCTATTTGCAGAAGTTGTTGACTTAAGCCTTTCACAGTTCAGCATATTAATATGGCTTTACTTTATATACCACATTTTCATACTTTTCTCCTGGATGGTTAAGACCAAGATAAAGCATGACCTATATAACAAGAAAAGTAACCTTTGTATCTGGTAAGGTCAGTCAAGTACCCTCCGGATTTATTGTGTAACCCTGTACCACAGTTGCAGATCCTTTGTCAGCCATGTGGATATGTCACCGCCATTGCTTGGCCAATGTGCTCCCTGTGAAAGCCTGAGAGAATGTTTTCTCTCCATGTGACTCTCCTTAGGCACACTCCACAGCATCGATCACTTTCCTCTTTGGCCCCATAATCTTCTTGATCATAAAGTTTGGGACACTACTGAGTTACATGATGTAACAGTACAGGTTCTCATATGTCCTGAGTCTTAATTGACGTTGGAAAGCGAGGGCCAAAATGTTGGCTTTCCTTGAAGCCCTCCTTTTTCTCTAATTTGGTCTGCAAACTTAGGTTGTTAACTTTCCAGAAGACAAGCTTATTGTTACCCTACAACATATGCATCTGGGTTCTTGTTGTTCTCTCCTAGACCCTGAGGTGTGGGGCCCCAGGACTGACTGCGGTGCTGCTTGTTCTTTGTAGTCTAAGATCCTGAAACATAACATGCATTCATATGTATATGATGAAAGGATGATTTGAAATGTGAATTAAAATGTATGTGAGGATTAAAAGCATGAAAGTGTTTACCAGAGGACACAAATGAGATTATCTAAAACATCATCCTTTCTATTTCAGATTTTGTACTTCATGGTTTCCAAATGGAGTTTTAGGTGTTTATAAGTATCTTCACCCTGTTAATTTGTATTCATACTATACTTCTTATATAAATTATTGCTTTTTAAAAATATTTTCTCTACTTATTTAAAGTCAACTTAGAAGACAGATTTTTTTTTCATTTATTTTATTTTAGTTTTTCCATTAATGTATTTGGTACAGGTTCTCACCACACAGCTTGGACTTGCAGTGATCCTCCTGTTTTCAGCCTCCCCCATGCTGGGATTACGTACATGCACCAACATGCCTGGACTCAAGTTGCCAGCTCAGTGCACTCTGGCACAGCATGTGGGACCAGGGATTGAACCCTGGTCCCCATGCTTGCCAAGGTAGGCACTTAGTCCGCTGAGCTATCTTGCCTGCCCATAGAAGACAGATTTTATAAAGACAGGTTGTATACACTTAATAGTTCTGTTGAGATTTTGTATTGCTTTTTAATCAGTTTCAGTCATTTGTGTCCTTATAGGAATTGGTCTTTACCATATAAATCATTAAATTTTGGTGAATGATGTAGCTCAGTGGCACAAACACCAGAATAGCAAGCTCAAGGTCTTGAGTTTGATACCAAGTACAAAAAATAATATGTTTTGGCAGAATTAGAGTTTTCCTATGTGTGTCTCTTCTTTAATTTCTGATTTATTAATTCTTTTTCTTTCTTGTTCAGTCTTGGTAAAGATACATTAGCTTTCAAAATTTACTTTTGCTGATAGTTTTCTATTCTTTTCATTGTTTCACTAACTTCTTGAATTATTATTTACTTTATTGTGTTTATTTTAATGATTAAGTTTATTGACACATTTTAATATACATAATGATCATATTAATCAGAGAAACTTTGCAACTCTACATGATGTATCTTAATTCCTTTTTCCCATCCCCTTCCCTTCCCTTCAAACCATCTTCCCCTCCTTATTTACAAAAGCCTTCTTTCCATTTTCTTCCTCTGATTCTCTTTATCTTTCCTTCCCCCCCCCACCATCCTTCATTCCCTCCCTATTTGAATATTTGCTTCCTATTTCCCAGTATCTATTGCAAATTTGGCCCTTATTTACCTTTTCAGTTTCTCGCCCAGAGAAAAAAGGTGGTATTAATTAATTAATTAATTAATTAATTTAATGAATGAATGAATTTAAGACAGGGTCTATAGGGTGTACAGGGTTTTACTACGTAGATTGGACTCCTAGTGATTCTCCTGTTTTCAGCCTCCCGAGTGCTGGAATTATAGGTGCGTGCCATTATGCCCAGTCTCACTTGCCATCTCAGTGCTCCCTGTAGGGCTGGCACTGCACAGTGGGGATCGAACCCCAGCAGCTGGGCTCTGCCTAAGCAGGCGCTTTAGTCCACTGAGCTATCTGGCTGGCCCACATGATGATTTTTAGATATGTGTGTTTGATTTATTTCACTTAAGTATATAGTTTTTTGTCTTTTTTTTCTTTTCACTTCCTTCCTCCCTCCTTAGTTTCCCTTCCTTTTGAACAGATTTTTTTTCCTATTTTACAATACCTTTCAGACACTGTGGTCCTTATTTACACATCTGTGGTGTTTTTGTTGTTGTTGTTTGTTTGTTTGTTTTTGGCAGAACCAGGGAATGAACTCAGGCCCTTACACTTGCCAGGGAAGTGTGTAATCCACTGAGCCATCTCCCTGGCCCTACACATCTGTTAAAGAAGGACAAACGTGTGACACTTATGGATGCACCTTATGGATGTCCAAGTAAAATCAGCTGGACAAACACGTAAATTTTGCAACTTCTCTTTGGTGTGAGATACTTTATTTTGTTTTTAGCCATATGGAATTTCTCCTTTTAAAAAAAAAATGTTAAAGCATACAAAATAGCAAAAAAAAAAAAAGTTGGAAGCAAAACAAAATCTCACTAAACAAAGTAATAGCAATTCAACAATAGTTACTGTATTGCATATTATCTTCACATTGGTTGTTTAGGTTACTAGATATAAACATGCACAAGTGGCTAAAAAATAAAACAACAACAACAACAACAAAATTATAAGAAATTAAAAAGAAAAAATTAAGAATGAAAAGGAAAAAATGTTAAGCATTAACTGATTCTTTAGATACTTATTTTATAATGATTTTGCAATTCCTTTCTCGGCCTTAGGATCTTAACACGGACCATTAAGTTACAGATTTGATTTTTTGCTTATTTTTTTTCATTTAGGTGTTTAGAAGTATAAATCTTACACTAAAGTTTCCTCAGTGAAATCACGTATGTTTTGGTATGTGCATCTTTATGCTATTTCAAATCTGCAGATTTTTATTTCTACCGCAGTTTGATATATCATGATAACTATTAACATATTGCATTTCAAGTGCATTCGAGGATCTAAATTATATCTAAAAATTTTCAAAACAGTTGTTAGGATTCAATAATAAAGCAATGTCATTATTGTTTGCATATATAGAGTCTCACAAATCTCCCATTAACCCCATTATTTATTAAGAGGCTTAGATTTATTTCAAAATATTTTCACAATTCAATAGGATGCCAAATATGTTACTGGAGAATCTACATAATTTCTGTAGGAGAGTAATATCAAATTAACTGGTGTCCATAAGTCAGTGTTTGTTTGTTTCTTTCCCTCTTTCTCCCTTCTGGATCTTTCATCCTGTCCTTCCTTCTCTTTATTTTTTCTTTCTCTTCATTTATGAATTAGATAAGCAGCAAAAACTATATAATAAACAATGTCAAATATACAAACCTGTTAATTACATAACAAGAAATTCACTCAGTAGTTTTATTTTATTTTATTTTTGATATAGGTTCTTGCTACGGAGTTCAGACTCATAATATTCTTCCTATCTCAGTCTACCCTGCACTGGGATTGCAGGTGTGTGCCACCACGCCTGGGATTCCAGGGCCAGCATGGTGATCCTGGGGACCACACATAGGACCTTGTGCTTGCCAGGCAGGTGCTTAAACCACTGTGATATCTCCCCAGCCTCTAACTATTTTTAAACCTTGCCATGTTCGTATTTGCTCTAAAATTAAATGAATGAAATTTGGATAGAAGTGAACAACCTGAGTATATATATATATATCCAAATTTTTTCCATGGGACTCCTATGTGGTTTAGTCTATATCTGTAAGGATCATATGATATATACTTTTTAAGCTTTTAATTTGTAACAACATCCTGTATGTTGGCTCCTGTAACTTGCTCCCTTTTTTCTTCTCAGTGTATTTTTATATTTGTCCAATTGGCATGTGGAAACCTAGTTTATTCCTTTATTATTGCTATATCATTTTTTTCCATAAAATTATACTTTATCTTACTAATGTCAAATAGTTAAGAGTATATAACATTTACATTAAGGACTCATAGTAGGTTTTAGTGTAAGGAGTTAAAAGGAAATATTCAAACTGGGTCTTGTCTGCCAATTTGGGTGGAGATAAGTTTGTGTCATTTCAGTTACAAAGATAAAAGTATGTCATATAATTTATTTAAATGAAAATGTGTTTTTGTAGTGTACATAGTAGTTATCAAGTCTTTTGACAGAAATATATTTTTAAAGAATTTATATGTGATGAGTCCATAATGTCTGGAACTTTGCTGAGACATGAGTGGGGACACTTTCACTGTAAATTGCAGCAAGGGAAATAAAATGTCTAACAGTGTTAAGAGAGTGAGCGTAAGTGGGCACTCATGTGATTGTGAAATGTTATTGGCTACCATTTGTGACCTAGTACAGTTCTCATTTTATACCTTGGAAGGTGAAAATGTACATACTCTCTAAATATTAATGTTCAAACACTTATAGAAATTCTAAGATGAATAAAATATAACTTCTTGGGGAAAAACAAATTTTCATTTCTACAAAGAGTGATTTACATTTTTGCATGTATTTACTATGTGTACAGAACTTTCATTCTAGGCATTACTTTTTTGATTGGTAAGAATTTTTAAATTTATTTTAGATTAGTATATGTTTGTAATAAACATATAAATGTAATGATTCCATTCATCTTGGGGAATTGTATCATATCTTTATGACTTTTAGTTCCCCTCTTTTTTTTCTTCTATGTCATTGCACACATTAATGAATAGAATGCTCTGCTACCGTAAGTAGACTTACCTCACTGCATTCAGGTGTCTGTTTAGAATTTTGTCTGGCTTTGTACTGTCCAAGTATTCTGAGTACTAAGAGATCAACATTTTAGAAAAATTTCTGAGAAATACAAATTGGCCAATTACAGCCTATATCATCGTAGGTAGAATTGTTACCTTGAAAGGTACTTGTATCTGAATGATACTATCAATAATTATTGGGACTGGTGAGATGGCTGGGACCGGGGAGATGGCTCAGTAGAATAAGTGCTTCCCCGGCAAGTGCAAGGGTCTGAGTTCAATCCCTGGTCTAATAATAATAATAATAATAATAATAATAATAATAATAATGTATGAGTTCAGAACTGAGTTGTATTCATTTGTTTATAATAATAGTCAAAATCAAAGCATTTCATATGATCTTTAAAAATCATATATCACCTATTTGTTAGGTAGATGATTATTCTACCATTTGTTTTCTTAATTTTCATATTTATGAAAAAAATTATTATTGCAATTACTTTAATACATAGCTGATATTGTCAATATATTGTCCCAATATTATTTAGTTATTTAATATATCCATCTTCTTACAGATTTGACAAGAATTCAATATATTTTAAATTACTTAATTACTGTTACTCAACATGTCCATATTTGAACCAAAAGATCTTTTATAGACATCTATTTCTTAACTAACCCTGATGACAGTTTGCTATCCTAGTTATATATATATATATATATATATATATATCTGTTTATGAACCATATGTGTACCTGTGGTTTACATGTTTTAAAAAGTGAATATTTTATTCTTCTAACAAAAAAAAACAATTTTCTCCTTGTTGGGAGTAAATTCATTCATGTTGAGAATATGTACTTTAAACTTTGGTCTTTAAAATAAATGTTGCATGGTTTTCACCTCTTCACACCTACAGTTTAAAATTTATTTTAATTTGAAACAAAATGGCAGATTTTTTATCACTTTTACTTATTACAACTAGGATCATTTTATTACTGAGAGAATATATAGCTGTATGCTCTTTATTAGAAAGAAAACCAATAACATGCGTTAAAACATAAAGTGAAATTGTCTTTGAGACAGTAATCCCACTTCTGGGAACACGTTTTGTGCGTGAAGGGCTGAGTGTAAGTATTTACTGCTATATCATTTATAGATTAAAAACTCCCTGGACCAATAGGGATAGCAGTGTGTCGGAAAGAGAATAAAAATTCCAAACACCTCCGCGCTCTAGCGTTACAGATAGCTGGCTTGTAGTTGGCTTTCTGCGGTAGCTTTCAGTAGGTGTGAACTGCCCAGGGGGCATTTGGCAATGTCTGGAGATACTTTGCTTTGTTACAAAGGAGGGAAGTGGGATGGATGTGCTACTGAAATCTAATGGGAAAAATAAGAATTAATTCTTTCAATATACTCTTAGAAATTGGTAGTACAATTATCTTAGATATCATGTGTGTGTCTAAGATATATAATCTTTTCCTTCTTGCTTTCTTTTCTCCTTTCCCTCATACTTTTTTTTTGCATGTTTATATCTGGTAATCTGGACAACTATTTTGAAGATAACAATATGCAATATAACAGCCATAGTTGATTTTTTATCATCTGGTTTTGCATTCCTGTATTGTTTTTAATAGTTTTTATTCCATTTAAAACTAAAAACATAAAAAGTCAGACAAAAACTTACAGCGAATGCTGCCGCTGTGCACCACGCCAGAGCTAGGCCAGCTCCTAAGCACATGGCACTGCGTCCTCAGCCTTCTTACTCGCTGGGTCAGCTCGGCGCAGATTCTGGGTCTTCTCCGAAGTTAACATGACCATGACAATGAGATGCCTTAAATTGCTTCAGGACAGGGATGCAGCCACAACAGTGCAACCAAAGACACACATGAAAGAGGATTTCCAGAACTGATTCAGAAAGCAACAAGGACAGAATGGGGTTGTACAAAGAATGCGGCAGGATTTTGAAGGGGAAGTTAATGTAATATGTGTATTTTAAAGAGAGATTTTTGATTTCACCTCATCTCATTGGCCTTCTAGAGAAGGTTAATTAATAAATTACTACCATCTATAGAAAAGAGTGAAGACCAGTGATGATGTAAGATATCCAAAATTCATACATCAAACTTTTTCCTCTTGAACAACAACAAATAACTATCCAGGATGATATATTAATAATGCTAAGCTCAAGAAACCCTGAATTATAAAATTTTACAAGAAATATTGTAGGATTAGAAAACACCATCCAGGAAAATAGGTTCAATACTAACTCACTTTTGTAAAATGGAAAAAATTATAACTCCCCTCAAGCACATATAAATACATAGTTCATGTTATAGGGCTATTTAAACATAGAAAAACATATTGAAATTTTCTAAAATCATTATATTACCTGGGGGAGAGAAGAAACAGGAAATTGAACCAATACAACAAGGGATAACTGAGAGCAAGATCACATATTTATGAAAAATTATGTTTGTGCTTAGAAATATGAATATAATTTTCCTTAAGGTTTAATTTGCTTTCAGGTGAAGATATCTTGTAAGGTCTTTTAGGAAAGGTTAGTGTGTAGCAATCGGTTTTAGTTTTATATTTCTGAAAATATCTTTACTTTAAGTTTCTCTTTTTAAAAATCAATTAATTGGGGCTGGCCACATAGCTTAACAGACAAAGTGCTTGCTTTGGCAGAGTGCAGTAGCCTGGATTCAAGACCTGGTGTGCTGCACTGGCCTCGTCCTTGGGACATGCTGACACAGCAGTTGAGACTGGGCATGGTAGTGTGTCCCTGTAATTCCAGTGCTTGGGAGGTTGAAAACAGGAGAATCACTATGAGTCCAATCTACATAGTGAGTGAGACCCTGTACACCCTGTAGACCCTGTCCTAAAATTCAAAACAAAACAATTATCTGATTTAGGAATCAATCTGACAAAGAAAGTAGAATATTGCTGCATTGAGAACTACAATATTCTTTAAAAGAAATCGAAGAGGCTATCAGAACATTGAAAGATATCCCTTGCCCATGGGTAGTAAGAATCAACATAATGAAAATGAACATATCCCCAAAACTGTTATACAGATTTAATACAACCCCAGTCAAAATACCATTACTCTAACTCACTGAATTAGAGAACACTTTCCTAAAATTTATTTGGGACCACATGAGACCTAGATGAGCAAAAGTAATTTTGGACAACAAAGGCAAAGCAGAGCATAACACATCCCCTGACTTGTAATTATACTACAAACCTACTCTGATAAAAACAAGGTGGCACTGGCAAAAGAAATAGATATATGGATTAATGGAAGAAATTTAAAAAGGCAGAAAGAACTTCAAACATACTCAGGCATTTTGTCTTTGACAAAGGAGCCACAAACATTTGTTGAAAGAAAATAGCCCATATGATATATGGTGCTTGAAAAATCGGCTTTCGACATGGCCAAAAACTAAAAGTAGGCACATTTCCATCACCCTAAACTAAACTAAACTAAACTAAACTAAACTAAACTAAACTAAACTAAACTAAACTAAACTAAAAATGGACCAACAATCTAAATACTAAAACAGAAACACTAAATATGCAGGAAGATTACATAGAACTCTTGAAAACATAGGTATAAGAAAGCAACTGCACAGGAAATGCTGCAAAGCATAAACATTTAGCATTTTATCTAATTGAAAAGCTTTGCACAGAAAAGGAAATTACAAACAGAGTACATATATTGTCTACAGAGTAAGAAGAAAAAATCTTGCCCATTTATACAAACGGCTAATATTTAGAACATATGAAGAATTTTTTAAAATATGAAACACCCCAAATTTCAGGACACAAGCAAAAATGGTCATCTGAAATGAATAGATGTTTCTCAGAAGAGCAAATGGAAAATAAATATATGAAGATGTTCAGTATTACTAATTATGCCAGGAATGCAAATTAAAATAATGCTGAGATTTCATCTTACTCCAGACGGAATCACCATTATCAAGAAATCAATCAATGACTAATACTGGAAAGGCTATGGTGAAAGAGGAACACTTCTCCACTGTTAGTGGCAGTGTAGACTAGTGCAACCACTGTAAAAATCAGTGTGAAGTTTCCTCAAAAACTAGGATTGGATGTTCCATTTGACTCAGCTATTCCCTTTCTTGGTATCTTCCCAAAAGAATTAAAAATATCATACCACAGCAATATATGTGCACCAATGTTTATAACAGCACAGTGTACAGGAGCTAAATTTTAGAAACAACTCAAATATCCACCAACCATCAAATGAATAAAAATGATAATTTTTGATATAAGGCAGTACTACTCAGCAGAAAAGATAAACTTGAGAAATTTTTAGCTCAGTGAATGGACCTTGAGACCATAGTCTTAAGTGAAACAAATTAGACATGTGTGTAAGGATTGCATTGTATCTGTGTGTGAGAAAGTGAAAGTGTAACCAAGAACAGAAATATATATTAGATATTGTGAAATAGGAAGTAATCCTTCAAGGGCAAGTGAAATCAAGCAGGGGGATGGATGGCCAAGAAAGGAAAAATGGGAAAGAAAAGATAAAAGAGAAACAAAGCTTTGTAAATTAGAAGGGAAAGGGGTTGGAGAGAAGGGAGGGGAAAGGAGAAAAAGAAACATATATATATATATATATATATACATATATATATATATATATATATATTCTATGATGAGTATGGTCATTATACATAACTAAATTTTACCAATAAGCTTAATTTTTAAAACAGTTAATAATCAGTTACTTGATAATAAAACTCTAAAGAAGCAAACATCACTTCAGCATTTTCAAGAAATCACCTTTCTACATTTTGGCATCAAGTCACCTGTAAGAAGTGTCTTTCAGTCTGTCTGCTATTTCAGGAAAGATAAAGTATCTCCTTTCATAGCTTTTAGAAATACTTTGTTCTTGATCCTGTTGACTTTATGGTCACCAGTTACGTTTGGATTACTGTCCAGTCATTGTGGTCTGTAACAAAACACACTTAAAATTCAAAAACTCATCATTTTATCAACTCTGAGAATTCTGTGCTCCTGTTTTACAGAACACTGCTTGGCCACCTTCATCTCTAGTGAGCAGCCTGGGCTGCCTTCTGCTTTAACAAGGAGACACTTCAGTCTCCAGGAGCCGGATGCAGGGATGCAGGGAAGCTCCTAGCCATGGAGACTTGACTTTTAATCTGGGTTTTGGCAGGCAAGGACTTTAGTCCTGAAGCGATTTTGTATTTATTCTGATTTCTTAAAATGTATTTGGTACAGTGTCTAAGGGTCTCACTAAGTAGATCTGACTTGTAGTTATTCTCCTGTTTTCAGCCTCCTGAGTTCTGGGATTACAGTTGCGCACCACACACCCAGTCTCAATCGCTATTGCAGTGCACCCTCTGGGCGGGACCAGCACAACATGCTGGGGTCGAACAATGGCTGCTGCACTCAGCCCAAGCAGATGCGTTAGTTTGCTGAACTACCTGACCAGTCCTGTATTTATTCTGATTTTTGATATGCAGCAAGCTTATATTGCTCCTGGATATAGTTAATGTCAGTTTTCATTGTTCTATTCCATAAAGTCACTGCAGACATTGAAGTAACAAATACTGACCACTGCTCCTAGAGGAAGTAGAATCTGGTCCTTTTCCTTTATGATCACTTTGCTCATTGTCAGTGTGACCTGGGACACCAATTCCTTTATATATTGGATGGATGGAGACATCGCTTCACCTCTTACCGGCTTATTTTGAATAATCATATTTCATGGCTCCTAACATGGTATTAGTTCTTAATAATATTTTATCATAGGATCAGGTTCTTAAGAGTCTCTGCTAACAAAATCCTCATCAACCCCCCAGCACATCATCTTTCTTTAACAGAAACTTCAATTAATATATAAGCTTGATTCTTTAGCATTGACTTCAGAACCCTCCTACCACACTCGTGCCTGAGCAAAGCCTGTCTGAAACACATATTTTCTCCATATCCCACATCATAACCTTCCTACTCTTAAGAAAACTAGACATGCTTTAGCACTATGTGCATGGAGAATGTTTGCAGCACTAAAGTCAGCAATCAAAATGATGAAAAACTTTAAAAACGCACTATGTAACTCACCAAAAGGTTATATATTCATAGTAAACCCAGAAAAACAGTTCAAGAACCAGCTTGTTCAACCTCAACCAGAATACTTTACGCAGGGCAGCGTTGCTTTTTTTCCCTTTCAATTTCTCTTTTGTTTTTTCCCTTCCTTTCCCTTTCCACCTCTTCCCTCCCCTCCCCTTCCTTCCTCTTCTTTGATTTTTTTTTTTTCATTCCTTTGTTCGTTTCATGAAGGAACACAAAACAATGTAAATCTTGATTTGGAGTTTACAAATATTGTTATTTCTTCAATGAGATTTTATTGGTATATTTTAGACATACATAATAATCACATTCATCATAGAGAATTTGTAGCTGTACATGATATAACCCGTGTTTGTCCCATTTCCCTTCAACCCTCTCCCTCCCTCCCCATTTACAAAAGCTTGTTTCTGTTTTGCTTCTCTTCTTATTTTTCACTTCCCCCTTCTTCCCTCCCCTTTCCCTTTTACCTTCCCACTTGAACATTTTCTTCCTGTTTCACAATACCTATTATGCATTTTGGCTCTTATTTACACTTTTGTTTTCTCACACCAGTGAAAAAGTTCTGTCTTTTCACATGTGTGTCTGATTTATTTCACCAGTGTATAGTCTCAGGGTGCCTCTATTTTCCTAGAAATCTCTCAAGCATTTCCTTCTTTATGGCAGAATAGTACCGTATAAAAACTTGTCAGCCCATTCACTACTTGATGGACATTTGGGTTGTTTCCAACACTTGGCAATTATAAACCGTGTTGCTGTAACCATGGGTGTGCATATATAACTGTGCTACGATACTTGTGATCCTTTGGGGAAAGTACCAAGAAGAGGAATAACTGAGTCAAATAAGAACTCTATGTGTACTTCTGAGAGGAATCTCCCCACTGCTTTCCACAGTGGTTTCACCAATATGCACTCCCAACAATAGTGGAGAATTCTTTCATCCTCATGGCCCCTCCAGCATTTGTTATTGACTGATTTCCTGATACTAGCCTTTTATGTCTTCCTTGATATTGTAATTGTTTTTGTAACAACATACAAATTTTTAAAGTTAAAGTGTAAAAATGAGATCATGTTCAAGTATGACAAATACCAGGATCACATGGTTAGTATTATCTCAGTGTTGTTGAAATTTACATCTCTTCCCTTCCCTGGCAAGCACAAGGGCCTGAGTTCAATCTCCAGTTCCGTAAAAAAAAATTGTATCTCTTGAACCATCAGTAATATTGAACATTTTTCATATATTTATTTGCTGTGTGTATTTCTTCATTTGAGAAGTATGTATTCATCTCAGATGCCCATGTTTGAAATGCTTCTTCAGATTTGGGGAGTCTGAGTTTTTTGAGTTCTTTATATTCTTGATAGTAATTATTTGTCTGAGAAATAGCTGATAAATATTGTTTCCCACACTGTGGGTCCTCTCTTCACTCTTGCGGTCATTTCTCTTGGTGTGCCACAGCTTTTGCATAAGCTGAGATCTCAGTTGTTGATTCTTTGAAGATGGTTCCTGTGAAGTTAACGTCCTGATCACAAAATATTTGCCTACACAAATATCTTCAAAAGTACAAATAAATTTTAGCAAATGTGATAGTTTCCAAAGGCAGAACTCATGAATGATCAAGATTAAATTTATATATTTATCATCATTTTTTCTCTTTTTTGCTTTATTTGACATTATTACATATTAAAAGCAGCAGAATTCTATCAAAGTTTCAACTTAATAAGTCACTTTGCTTTAGGTTATATTTAATTCCTTATGACTTGCAATATTTATGCTCCATCTCTCAAATCAGAAAGATAGGAAATTCTGCAGCTCTGCAAAATCTGTTCTTTCATCAAAAACTAAAACTGAAGCTATTCAATAACTTTGTGAAGGTTACAATGGTAATATGTTTTTAAGTGAAAGTTAACTTTCTGAATTTAGAACTCATTTTTCTTTTAAGTGCTTACATAAAGATCAGCACAAATATTGTGAAATGTGGAGACTGAACAGAAATACATTTATATTTCTATTTATGTGTTTTCCATGCTGAAATTTAAGATTAAATAAAGCTATGTAAAGAAACTTACTAACATAGTATAGGTCAAAGCATCAGCAGTGGAGGATTTTTACATCAATAATTCCTTTTCAATTTTGAAACATACTAGAATGAAGAAATTATTTCAAAAATGACTTTACCTAAGGGCTTTAGATACGCTTCACCATCTCCCTCACATCCACTTTCCTGTACAAGAAGCATATATAAACATATGCTACATGGGCAAGGAAAATGAGCATAATATATAAATTCAGTATTTTTGGAAGGAGAAATGTAGTGAAAAAGATTTATGTCTTCCTTGACATTGTAATGGTTTTTGGCATGAATTACAAATTTGTATAATATAATTTGACTTTTGACCAACTTTCTCTTTGGAAATCCAAATATTCCCATCTGTATGGCAATAATGGATAGTTGAGCATAGATGTGACCCAATCCCCAACCCACAGTTATCTGACTCATAAAAGGTAATATATATATATATATATATATATATATATATATGTATGAGGTATAAATAAGAGGATCATGAAATTTTCATTGTTAGGACTAAGCAATTCTCTGATGTTCAGCTGAAATTTCTTTGGTTATTTTATTCCCACAAACTTGCTGTATTTCATGAATTAAAATGGGGTTATGGAGGTAAAGTCAGAACCCAGCATGTAAGAATCATTAAGCATATTGGATACAAAACACATATCAAAGCTATAAATGGGGAGCTTTGCAGAGACAAGTATTACCGAGATAAACAACAAATCTTATAGCATGTTACACATTTTTTTTACTTGAATAAGAGTATATAACACTACTAAAAACTGTTTACATTTCTAATGGCTAAATGGAAATAAGAAAACATTTTTAAAAGTAAAATATCAGCAACCACCTAGGCCTTTGCCATGTCTTGTATAACCAATATTTGTTGGAGTAAGGACAAACAAATCCTTTATGTATTAATCATGATTTAATTACATACAATAATTGTTTGTTCTCTCAACTAAAACAATAAGCTTATTTGAAGTGAATCAGTGGACTATTTGATAAAACCACTGATTATTCTTTCTAAGACTTTACACAAGTGAGCTAAAATTTTACAATTTTCACTTGGCATTCTCATGTTGGAAACTAAGAGGAAACATTCCATTGTCTGTGCTTTACTTGTGTGCAGTACTAGTCATTAAACAAGGGCTAATTTCTGTCTCTGAAAATAATGCAAAAGAAGTTTTGCTCAGAACTATCAACTTCAACTGCTTTGTATTATTTCTAATACATCAGGGGATCTATCAGTACATGAAAAGATTGGAAAGATGTTGAGTCATTTTCAAACAATTAGGTTAACAAAAGAAAATATTGGTCTGTAATCAATGTTGCCAAGGACATTTTAAGGGAAATAACCTCTCAATGTGTATTATTTTTCCTTTAACTTCTAGACTGGCTGTGGCTTTCATTTTCTTTTTCTTCAGAAATGAGATAACATTTCTTTAAGATATCTTTAGAAAACCTTCCTCCCACTGACTCAAATATTTTCTCAAATATTTTCATGACCTCTAATGTTCAATTACCAATTGACAAGGTGAATAGAATTGAGGTTATAGGGGCTGGGGAGGTAGCTCAGTAGAATAAGTGCTTGCCTGTCAAGTGCAGGGTCCTGAGTTCAATCACTGGTACTGCAACAAAACAAAACAAAACAAAACAAAACAAAACAAAAAATGTGGTGATAGACTCAGATGCTTTACAGTTCTCTGAAACTCAGGTCCTTCACACCAAAATTATCTGTCTATGTAGTGAGTGAAATAGAAGTTGAGAAGTCACCCATAGGGTGCCCACCCCTTGCGGTGAACTATTTTGACTTTTGATCACATTTCTCTTTGGAAATCCAAATGTTCTCATCCACATGGCAATATAGGACAGCTGGGTGAAGATATGACCCAATCCCCAATCCACAGTTATCTGATTCATAAAGGAACAAATTTAGCTCCTCTCAGGCAATCAAATCCCTTCCAAGCAAATTGGAAATTTAAAAAAATAAACTCTAGTCTCCCATGGATGTCTTCCTGAAGAATAAGATAAGAATTTAGTAGCAGACACCAGTGGCTTCCTGCTTTTTCCTATTAGTTATCAGGAAAGCTCTATGAAGTAAAAAATAAATAATAATCCCCTGTGCTTGAGAAAGAATAATCCCCTGTGCAGAAAGAAATCCAATGAAAACTACCCAGACTATTTTCAAGATTATTTATTTCAAGCACGGCTATTCCTTATTGTAGTCCATTCCTGACAGTCCAAAAGATCCAAATATTCTTACCCCCAATCTGCCTTCTTGTTTAATCTAAATTCAGATGCATTTTTATTGTTTGTACTCCAATGAGTTCCAGGGAAAAGAGATATCTTTCGCTGACATAGCATACTGTTCCTGTGTAGTAATTAACCCCCTCGTATGCACACATACATACATACATACATACATATAACATGTACATTATTGTTGGGAACCAATTTAATACTGGAGATAGAAATCATAACATATAGACTTCAAATTACTATTTTAAGTTTTATTCTTATGATGATCAAGAGCACATAAGAACCAAGAAAGCAAAAGTTTTCCCTTTCTTATGTTCATAATTGGTATGGTAAATAAAGGTATTAGATTTTAGATCCAATGGATAATGTTATGAAAGTTGATAGGTTATGACCCTATTATGAATTGCTGAATCATTATGGTGGTGATCTAATATGGCTGAAGCCCTTAAAACAACAGCTTATCTTCCCAGAGACCACCTCTGCCCTTCTTCTCCAACTCAGCCCAGGGTGCAAATTCCTTTCACCTTTCCCACCACTTCAGGGAAGACCCCAATCAGCTCTACAGATATATTTAAGCATCCCTTCAAACTCCACCCCTGGCAAAAGGCCACAAAAGCCTCAGTCTTTCTTTGTTCCAATGCAGGGAATTGCTTATCTTTCCCAGATTCTCTGTGTCCTCCAAGATAATAAATACCTTTTCGCTTTTTTCTTTGGCCTGTTTCTCTGCTGCGAACCTAGAAAATCTATCTTTTTTTTGGTGTCATGACCTGGATCAGTGAGTAGTGTGGCTCCTGGGGCACTCCCCGTCCCAGTTTTGAGCTCTTTCACTGAACTGCCTTCCGCTTCTACTTTTGCCTCCTTTGCCTGCCACTGCTAGCCAGTCTCAGTCCGCACTCATGAGCCCAAAACTACGGGGTACTTGCTCGTTTTTCCTCTTGTGTCGCCTTGAAAATCGTGAGCTCATGTTGGGATCCCTCACCATCTTCCTCAGCCATTTGGTCCCTGGCTCCCCACTTTTTCTAGTGATAACTGATGAAGAGGGTGTTGGCCCCTTTCTCTCATACTCACTCCAGGCTAGAAAGTGATGGCTTTTTGGCAGGAAGTGATGTCGGGTTTCTGCCCCAATCTTTGGATCGTTTTAATTGGGTCACAATGGGAAATACACGTTCCCAGCCCACAAAAGACACCGCACTGGGATGCCTGGTCTGTAATCTCTGCTCCCTTGACCTCGGGAGGCCATAAAACCTAAGCAATTAATGTGCTATGGTCAGACGGCTTGGTCACAATATAAGCTTGATGGTAAAACTCAGTGGCCTATAGAAAAAACCTTTGATCCACTAATTCTCCAAAGCTTAAAAAACTTTTTATCACTGCACTGGCAAATGCCAGGAAATACCCTGTATTAGGGCTTTTATTCTCTTTGAGGACACGTCCCTTCCCCCATCAACAGCACAAAGAGGCCCAGATACTCTGAGGTCGCATCACTCCGCCGGGGCTCCTCCCTCTGCTTCCTCAGACCCCTTAGAAGAGGCTCCTCCAGTCCTTGCTCCCCCCAAACCCCCGGCTGCGGCTCTGCAGCCTCCACTGCTGGGGTCTCAGAGCTTTCAGCCTCACCCTCCCTCTTCCTTTCACCTGCTACAGCCTCTCACTACCCTGTTACTTCCTCACCTTCATCTCTCACTCCATAGTTGCTTAAATCAAGGACAGCTCCCCTGCCTAATCTCTCTCAGTCAGATCAGATATCCCTACACCCAGAGCTACAGAGCCCGCTGTGGGAGCCCTCGCCCCCTGGTGCAGCTGCCACTGCCAACGACCTTCACCTCCGCCTCCACCACTGCTCCTAAACTGCTAGTGTCCATAGTTGATAAAACATAATAATTCCCTGGTTATACTTTATATTTCAAGGTACGTGATTAAACAATGGGTCACAGATGAAATTAAACAAGAAATTGAATAATATCTACAATTCAATGAAAATTCAAGCACCACTTCTCAGAACTTATGGGATGCAATGAAAGCAATTCTCAGATTGAAATTTATAGCCGTGAACTCACACATTAGGAAAACAGAATGGGAACAAATAAACACCATAATGCTGCACCTCAAACATCTAGAAAAGGAAGGTACTTGATACACAGATAAAATTCTAGTAATCAAGTGTATTGCTCCAAGCTAACCAGATTCTCTCTTTCTCTCTGTCTGTCTCTGTCTCTGTGTCTCTGTCTCTCTGTCTCTGTCTCTCTCTCTCTCTCTCTCTCTCTCTCTCTCTCTCTCTCTCTCTCTCGGCAGAACTAGCGATTGAACTAAGGCCCTTGCACTTGCCAGGGAAACACTTATTCCATTGAGCCATCTCCCCAGCCCCCAGATTCTCTTAAAGGAACAACTATTATTAATTGCTATTTTAAATCCTTATCTGTTGCTGACATTCACACCAAATTAAAAAGACAAATCTTAGCCCTCAGACCCCACAGGAAATACTTACTTAATCTAACTTTCCATGTCTTCAATAATAGAGACTAAAATTAAGTATACACACTGCCAACTTTTGACTGTGACACTTAGGACTCTCATCAAAGCAGGACCTTGACAAAGTAGTGCTGAGCCTAAACAATGCTGCCACCCAAGCCAAGTGCGGTGAAGAAGGGCACTGGGCACGATCCTGCCTCAACCTTCAGCCATCACTGTGACATCTACAAGCTCAAGGGTCACTGGAAATATGACTGCCCTGTCCGTTAGAGAGTGGGTAAGTCATCTAATTCCCTGCCTTTACAGGAAGCCTCACTATGACCAGATCCCTATACTTGACCTGCTTGTCTTGCCACTGAGGAGCAATAACAGAGCTGGGGCTCCATGGCCCGCATCAAGGTACCTGTCTTGCTGGACATCTCAGGTAAAAAACTCTTTTCTTGCTGACATGGAGACCACATATAGTGTTCTTCGTGAGTTCTAAAATCATTATATTAGCTCTATAGACTCCGTAGTGGGTGTTAATGGCTGACTTACATGACCCCTTCAGACAGGCCCATTCCTTGTTGACTTCAGACACTGTTTTTTATCTATAATTTCCTTGTGATCCCAACCTGTCTCATACCTCTCGTGAGGAATGACGTCCTTCAAAAGCTTTTTTGCCTTCATACGATCCAGACACTCTCCGATCTCAACAGCTCACATGGACAGTCCTACCTCAGTGATTCAGAGACAGTCCTCACTTCTTTAGCCAAGCCCTTGCTGCTGATCTCAAAACCTTTGATCTCAAGCCCAGCCTGCTCAATATATTGATGACCTGCTCCTTTGCTCCCTCTCTCATGCCCTGGCCCTAAAACACACAGCTACTCTTCTCAATTTTCTGTCAGGAGCAGCTTATACAGTCTCTCCCTTCAAAGCTCAGATGGCTTCACCAAAAGTCAAATATCTTAAGACTCACCCTCATTCCCATTACTAGTGAGATCACTGCTAACCACAAGGCCTTTCTTCAATGACCTTCAGGTGCCCACCACAAAACAGCAAGTTCTCTTCTTCCTTGGTTTGGCTAATTTCTTCCACCCCTGGATTCCCAACTTTGCTTCCCTAGCATAGCTTCTCTATAAAGCATCAAAAGGTTCCTTGCTAAAGTCCCTTGATCTCACTGCTCCTATATATTCCTCCTTTCACAAGCTACAATACGCTCTCCTAAGGGCCCTTACTCTCAGTTACCCAATTCAGCCCTTTGCCCAATACACCACTCCTCAGGGTCATAATGCAGTGGGTGTTTTAGGACATAAAAACAGACCATCCTTTCGATCAGTAGCCTACATTTGTAAATAATTAGACAGCACAGCTTGCAGATAGAATCCATGTCTCTACACACAATAGCAGCCATGCTAACACAAGATAGAAAGTTCACTTTAGGAAAATATATCACCATTCACTCACCTCTTCACTTTGTGAGCTCACCACACATAAGACAATTCCAGCCCTAATGACTCCTCATATATAACAAATCCACTGGATGTTCATAGAGGATACTTCTATCACTGTTTCTACCTGTGGTTCTCTCAGTCCTGCCACCTTATTCTATACCTCTGATGAGGCCCCTCAGTACAGTTGTGTCGAGGTCCTACACATGACCCTGACTCCCTTTCCTCACATTGATATCAAAAGTAAAAATCAATACTCCTCCTCTTCAACATGGTCATGGTAAAATGACACAATCAGATCATAGACACCCCCTTGCTTCTCCTCCTCTGTCCTTTAATCATGATGACATGTACTCATAACATGCTGCCTTTTAAAACTTTTTTGAAGTTTTCTTCAGTCTCCAATGCTGACTGTTACTAACAATAAACTTCTAGTCCTAGCTGAGACACCTGTCACTACTGTCACTAACTTGTATATGGGTGTGAACCGTCATCCTGTCAAGTACCCTCACACCCAAGATGAGGCCCCAGTTTAGCAGGAAGCAGTCTAAGAGACACATTGTCCCTTTTATAACAACCAAAAGATGAGAATGATAGGTTATGGCCTTGTATGAATTGCTGAGTTAATATGGTGGTCATCTAATATGACTGAAGCCCTTAAAACAACAGCTTATCTTTCCAGAGAACACCTCTGTCCTTCTTCTCCAACTCATCCCAGGGTGCAATTTCCTTTTACCTTTCCCACCCCCTCAGGGAAGACCCCAATCAGCTCCACAGATATATTTAAGCATCCCTTCAAACTCCACCCCTGGCGAAATACCATAAGAGCCTGAGCTGCTCTGTGTACCAATCCAGGGAATTCCTTATGTTCCCCAAATTCTCTGTGTCTTCCAAGATAATAAATCCACTTTCCCTTTTTCCTTTGGCCTATTTCTTTACTGCCACACTGGGGAAAACCTATCAAAAGTAATTATATGTATTGCTCTATGAAATCTTTATAATTCTTTTTCCTTTCCTCTCTTTTCCTTATTTTTCTTTTTCTGGTGCCATCCTGAGATCAAACTAACAACTTGAGTCAGCTACACTGAAGAAATTCTAACTTCTTGACATCTGACTCTCTTAGAGTGTTTCAAAAATCAGAGAAAGATAAAAGTTATTAAAGTTCCAGGTCCAGTATGCTGGTCAGTGACTGAAAGAATTAACAAGTCAGCAAGTCAAGCTGAGGTGTTCCATAAATGTTAAGTTCCATATTGTTGCATCAGGAATTTTTGTTCTGTCTTAATATAAATCTATATACCTACAGAACATAAAATTTCAAACAAGTAAACTCATTGTCATTTACTCAGGAATCATTTATATTCTTGATACATGAAGTGTGTGAGCCAGAGATGAGAAGCACATACTGAAATTCATACCATTTTGGGAATTGTTGAAGTGTAGGCTTTCAAGCCTCACCCCTACCAGTTCAATAATGATTTGTAATTAGAAATGAAATGCCCAAGTATTAAAATCCACATTTTATGGTTAGAGAATCAGTGGTTTACATAATTATTTGATGTTGCTTTAAGATTGGAGATTAAACCTAATCTTGAATAGATATCATGTCATGTTTTTATTTCAGTGGCAACATTTATTAGTTGCTACAGACTTTTGATTAATTTTGTTGCTAAGTATCAGGAACTGGCAATCAGAAGATATTGGCATTAACCTTAAATAGTGACAAAAGTGATATCTAAAACACTATTAAGTTTTAAGAAGAAATATTCACTATAGGATATCATAAATTATTGTAAATAATTATTGTGCATTATTGTAAGTTATAAGTCGAAGCTGGAATGACAAGACTTGATGAATATAGTTTCAGAGGTCTCACTGAGATTACTCTCTAAGTGAGCCCAAAGCCACAGAAGCATCTCACATTTATTGAGGGCTAAACACAGGCTAAGGAATGTGCAGAACTGCTTTGGTGAACACAAACTATTCTCTCTACTGACGTCAGGCATTTATGTAACACTAAGTTTACACAATGTTATCCATTAACATCCCAAGCAAGGAATAAAACAACAAAAGCACCAGCAGAAGTATTATCTGCTTTTTTAAAAAAGAATTAATTT
>NW_004524606.1:14437766-14490312 GCF_000260255.1 Octodon degus
TTTTTTTTTCAGAAACAGGGATTGAACTCAGGCCCTTGCGTTTGCCAGGGAAGTGCTTATTCTACTGAGCCATCTCCCTGGCTCCTACAAAAATTAATGCATTACATATTGTTGTCTTCATAGTAGTTACTCATTGTATAAGATGCAGACATCATATCCTGTCCTAACAGTATTAGTACAAATCTTTCTTCTCATTGAATTAAGACAAAGGAGTTCTATACCTATCCTAACTATTTTTTATATAGAGATACAAAATGGTCCTTGATTTATATCCTCCTTTTTTGTTTAGTTTTGTCAGAGATGGATATACCATTGCCATTTAAGTATTGTATGTGCATGAATTCAACAAAATAATCCAATATAGTCCAGTAGTCCATAATAGTAGTGGGTTATCTGTAAGAATGGCAATGTCAGGATTTGTTGAGCCTTTTACAATTCAGCATATTAATATGGCTTTACTTTTTATACTTCATTTTTATACTTTTCTGCTGGATGGTTAAGACCAAGATAAAGCAAGACCTATATATCAAGAAATGTAACTTTTGTATCTGATAAGGTCAAATCCCCTCAGGACTTACCCTGAAACCCTATACAGCAGTTTGTAGATCCTTTGTCACTGTCAGCCATCTGGATGAGTCACGGCCATTGCTTGAGCAATTTGCTCTCTGTGAAAGCCTGAGAGGATGCTTTCTCTCCATGTGACTGTCTTGGGCACATTATGCATTGTCGGTCACTTTCCTCTGTAGTCCCATGGTCTGCAGCCTTGAATCCCTGCTGGCCGGCATTTGTAAGAGAGACAGCAGTTCTCCTCAGGCTCTGTGTATTGCTCCTTGCTCCCTTGGGATATAAGGCTTTCATCTCATATCTATATTTCTATAATAAATAGTGATATATTATAGATTGGTTTATAGGAAATCCATGATCATTAAACTAAATGAAATATAGCAGTATACAACCGTATCTAATGTATTGGGTCTTTCATTTTTTGATATTTTTATATAACTTTGATATTGCTCAAGGCAGGCCGTATGACTTAGAAAATTAGAAGGTTTAATATATTCACATTATCATATTATTTCTTGATATTAAAAGGCACTAAACCCAGAAAAATCAACAGCTGCATCAGCAATTAAGTATATTTCGGAGAATGCTATTATTTCAAATCTAGATGTTGTTTCAATGTCATATTCTCTTAGAATTCAAGGTGTATATTGCACTATGTGACTGCTTATAGTTTTTAGAGGGAAGCAATATTTACCAATCACTCAATTATAATGAATGAAGATGCATACATAATTATCTATACTCTTAAAATTGGTTATATTTAAAGAATTTATAAAGTATTCATGTTACCATCATGGAAGCTCTATATTGATTATAAAGAATTTGTCGAGTCATTCTTGTGTCATACTAACTTACCTCATTATCTAAGGCTTGATGAAGGAAAATTTCTCCTGACAGTGAAATGTAAGCACAATGTTACATGGTATTTAGTTGTTTCAAAAAGGAACTTCATGTTTAACTTTAGTCAGTCTTTTCACCACACACTTCTTGTACCCCCATGTGCAAAACAGAATTCTGATTACTGTGAGGGGAAAAATGAACTATAATAAAACAGAGATTTTTTTCTGTAGATCACAAGCTGAATATGTGCATACATATTGGCCTTTGTGTCTGCAGCCATCATTTACAAGGAAGCCTTATTGTTTTATATTGTCATTTTCTATATATTTCATGTATAGAATATGAGTTTATGGACTCAATACAAGTGACAGTGAGACTTACAATTCTTCGATGCTTTGCTAGTTATTTTGTTGAACATTTCAATTTCATTACCTTCATGAACTTCCTGAAACATCTATGAGTTTGAGAAAACGTGTCTTTCCATTTTGCATGGTAGAAAACAGAGTTTCTTCCAGCAAGGTTTTGATAATTTCTTCACAGAGGCAGTTAATAAGTAGTGGATTTTGACATCATAGCCAGTTTTCAAGGGGTGTGTGTGTGTGTGTGTGTGTGTGTGTGTGTGTGTGTGAATTCACTGTATGAACTTGAAGCTGTTGAGTAGCAGTGAACAAGCACTGTATAAAAAGGCCTTCTGAAACATTAGAGGAACGCTCATTTTAGGAGCAGCCATCCTGGATGCAACAGCCCATGATGGCATCAGAAGGACACAATAATTTCAATTGAGTGTATTTGCTTCTCGACAAGCAAAGGGCCCTACTGTGTCTACTTTGTGGCAGAGAATGGATTTTAACATGGGAGAGGCCAGGCTATTAGTACAAGTTATGTGCCACCACTGTACAAAGATGAGCTTTTCCCCAAGGAGAGAAAATGAAAAGGAAGTCTGAGTTTGTTGAGCACATCTGTCAGAATACAACCACTTCCTCTTTATATTTTTTCCCTTGCAACTTCCTACTGCAACTTTCTTTCCAGAGGATGCCTCTGAGTGTTCCTTTCTGACATGATAATTTTTCCTGGAAAACTAATAACCTCCAGGCAGGCCAAAGATAGATCAGTTCACCTCATAGTAACTGGTGGTGCTGGATACTTGCTTTTTTTTTTTTTTTTCTATTTCTTTCTTTCTTTTCTTTTTTTTTCATTATTCCATAGCCAAAGTTTCAAAGGAGAAAATGGAAGGCAGGGGACCATGCCACCTCCCAGTGGGCTGTGAGAGTGACCAAAGTACACCTTGTTTTGTGCTCACTTGGGGCCTATTAAAACAGAAGAGTGGATATTTTTATCTAATTGGGTTAGGATCAGACTCCCCACAGACTCATGAAGAATAGGAATCGAGAACATCATTTTAAGGTAGGTTCAACTGAAAGAACATTAATTTTTGATGCTTGAAAGAGGAGTGAGCTAGTCTCAAAAGATTCAGAGCCTTCTTTTATGTGGAAAATTCCCTCCCTTTTCCAAGTTATTGTTAACCAGTACAAGGACTACTGATATTTTTCCATTTTCATTGTGGCATGATGAAGTTGTACCTGTTTCAAAGTTTTATATTTGTAAGTAGTTCCTACAATTTTGCATATTAGTTATCACTTTCCACTTCTTGCTTTTAACACATTTGTAACTGGGAAGAACTAGTTCATTTAAACCACACTAATCACACATTGCCTGCATTCATATTTGTTTGCATAATTTGCACTGATGCTTACTTCACATGTTGAATTTACTTACTTTTCCTTACACCATGCTTTCATGCTTCTGAGGCTCACCCAGCTCCATTTTCTTGTAAAAAGAAAAAGAAATAAATAAAACAAAACAATCCAGGCCCTGAGCTGTGTTGAGGACAATGACAGCTAAGACTCAAACTGCTGACACTTTTCTGGGTGAAAAAATGGACACCTTTCTTAAGAGGATACTTATAAATTAACAGAATAACAATGAAATACTCAAGACAGTACTATAATTAATAAAATGTAATATTTACCAAGGATTTACTCCCTGAAGTTCTACAATAAAAATGATAAATTTTGCAGCTAGTCAGGTGTTGAGGATTTATTTTTTGCACATTGTAAACTCAGTTATCCCCCAGAGGTGGTGCTATGCTCAGTTCGTAAATCATTTCTTCCCATCTTTGTGTTTACTGATATAATCTTGTTGACTGGCAGTACACCATAGCACAGGTATGTACAACATGAGCATCAGCACAAATCAGGGTCCCTTCCTTCCCTCTCCCTCAAAGAACACATTGTTATGGCATTTACCCGTATCACTTCCTGGTGGCCTGTTATTTCTTCTAATCTATATCATCAGCATTGGTTGTTCCTTCACAAATTCATAACATTATGCACAAAATGACCACATATCTACCCAAGGTGACTTCAAAGTTCATGGGAAAATATCTTAGCCAAAGTGCACAGTTTATATTTCCTAGCTACCTGAACTAGCATTTGAATCAATAATTGCTGAATAAATGGCTCCCTATATATAATAAAATAAAGCCCTTATGTATTCTCATGCATAGAGATCTCTTTAGACTCAGGTACGCTTGATGTACAGTAGATCTTACAAGAAATTATAGCGTGCTATTTTCCAGTAACTGAATGAAGTTTTACGCAGTAGCGGAGTTATTAAAGAGAGCATGAAGCTCAATTCCAAGGGAACTACTTGCTAGCTTTGCAAATATAAGCCAATTATTTGTATTTCAGAGACTTCAGTTGCCTATCTAAATATTCAGAGAATTACATTCACCTGAGTTCATGGTGAAGATTGAGATAATACATGGCATACAATCTGTTTTCAAAATAACTGTAGGTAATACTAATATAAAAATAGCATTTTCTATTCTTGCAGTGATTGTTATTTCAGATATAGTAAACTGAGGATAACTGACTTGTCTAAATACAAAGTGGCTGAAATAAACAAAACATCATTTTTTATGAAGTCTTGAGTAGTTCATTTAACCATGCTGAGTAAGTCCAGTGAATAGAATATTCCATACTACTCAGAATTCAGGTACAATTAGCTGAACTGCTTCTGTTACAGAGGAATAAAATTGATTTTCAATTTTCTAGCTCAGACCAGCAATTAAATTTAGCTAAATAAGTGATTTCAGAAAATGTATAAGATCAGACAAGTAGATTTTCCTAAATATGAAAACCTAGTCTACAGACATATTTTGGCCTTCAGAAAAATAGGATAAGTGGTTATGTAGTAATTTTATTCTAAAAAGTGTTTTCAACAGCAAGTATGCAGAAAATTGACCTGAGCACCTGGGGAAAACAGGAAAGTTTATTAATACCCCTTCTACTACATTGCTATGAAAGAAGAAAAGCTACCATAAAAGGAAAAATGAAGTAAAAAAATCATCAAGAATAAAGAAGCGAAAGTGCATGAAGAACAGAGAGATAAAAGCACCCTTTTGGCACACACTCATACACTTTAGAACATCTTGTGATGTCATGAAGTCATGTAGGTTTGCTACTCATTCATTTTTCTCCAAAGTCCTGACATTTGAAAACTAGATTAAAGTTGATATTCATATAATTTGGATAGATTTAGGTTTAGAGAAAGTCAGTCTTTTAGGAATTGTGCTATTTGTTAAGATGATACATAAAATCTGATTTACTCAATAAAGCAATGAAATAGCCCAAAGCCATATGAAGCCCACATGAAGAAACAAGGACAAACACCATCACTAATGAACTGTAGGTGATACACCTGGGAAGAGTTACACTTCCTGCAGGTATATGAAATGGCTAAACCAGGCTAAAGAGTCACCAAGATATAAATGCATCCTGTGATAGTGTGTAGTTATTGTGCCCTTTATAACTCAGGGCCCATTACTAATGCAATAAAGTATGAAGAAAAGCAATATCCTACCAAGTGAAAGGGGCTGTACTCCATGAGGAAATTTGTCAGGTTTTTTTTTTTCTTTATCATTTTGTTTTAGGTAACTGTATGATGGTTAGCTTGATTATGTGAGTTCTGCCTGGAGGATTAGGCATGTGCCCTTCTGGGTGCGCGTGAGCGGGTCACGAGGTGTAATCATGGGGCCTATGATGTGTGTGGCTCCTTCCTATCTGTCACTGCTCTCTTCTGCCTCCCAGCAGTGATGGGCTAAGCAGCTCTTCCGTTGTGCTGTTTCTGTCTTAGAGCCTGTTGACTTCTTTTAAGTGCTCTTAAAACACAAAACAAGTTAAATTTCTCTTTAAACTCTAGTGTCAGATATTTTGTCCAATGTTGGAAAGTTGACAATGGGATGATAAGAATATGCTAATATCTGTTTTGACTTATAGATGTTTTTTCCAATCACCTTTTTTTTTCATATTATAAATTGCTTTGGGTCAAGCTATCAGTAATGAAGATCATTTTGATGGTCTTTGTGCTACATTGAAAAGAAATATCTGTTGTTTTAAAGGATATTAATTTATCTATATTAGCTGATGCTTGCCATGTATTTCCAATGGGTGCTTGGATGGCCTTAAAAAATACAAACTGTCTCATGTTTATCTACTTTTCAACGTCTGAATTTTTTAAATTAAAATTCTAGGCCTGAATGTTAGGCTAAAATTCACTTTAAACTGAATTTTCTCTCACTTCTCTAATAACAAATATTCTTCTTGTTAAAAAAGACCATAGTATTGGTCAGATTTTTAATAGATGGGGCAAAATACCTGCTCTCCATAGTTGAAAGAAGGGGGGTTTATTTGGTTCCTGTTTTCAGAGGGGTAAGTTCATGATCAGCTGACTCTAAGGTACAAATATCACAATGGAGAGCCCGGGGGAGAAGCACTGCTCCACACTTGGTTTCCAGGAAGCAGAGAGAGCAAGAAAAGCAGCAGAGAAATATACCCCCCAAAGCCTGACCCTCACTGACCTTCTTCCTCCAACCAGGTTCCACCTCCTACTAGCACATTGAACTATGTATTTACCAATGGACTAATATATCAATGTTAACTTCCAAACTGAGAAAGAGAATGGGAATGTAATACAGAGATTAAGGTCAGGCTCAGCCACTCTATGTAGGGTGCAGAGGAAGAAGATAAAAACAAATTGCTCAGACCAACAAAGAGCTGTCCAGCAGTTGCCTGCAAAAGCTACCTCACATCAGGGGCCTCCGCCGTCTCCCTTAAACAGGCCTGAGGCAGCCCATCCATGTAGGGCAGGAAACTCTCCCTCCTGCTTTGCCAAAGAGTGTAGAGGACACAAGAGAATCTGACAGTCACAGAAAGTTCCAAATAATGTATCTGCATTTGTGATGTTCTTTAATTGTCTCTTTGAAAAATTCCACATTTGCTCTAGTGGTGATCAGTACATTTTTTTTTTAAATTTTATTTATTTTTTTTTTAATTTTAACATTTAGTGTGTGTGTGTGTGTGTGTGTGTGTGTGTGTGTGTGTGTGTGTGTGGCCAGCTCAGCCCACCAGGGGGCGCGGCTGGCTGGCATGTGGTGCTGGAGGATTGAACCGCGGTCCCTGTGCTTTGCCAAGCTTGTTCCAAGTAGGTGCTTTAGACCACTGAGCCATCTCTCCAGCCCCAATCAGTACATTTTTATATCCTCACTTGCAGAGTTTTCACTATTCAAAGAAGAAAGATCTGTCTTTCCCAAAGCCCACGAATAGCGTAAGTTCATTTATGTCCTTTATACTGTTATAATTACTGCACATGATAACATGACTGTAATTTGCATTATTTGTCATTTGTGTTATAAAATGTGAGTCACCAGATGTTGGTTGCCAGAAGATTAGGTCTGTTTGTGCTAGAAAGTTTCAGGAGCTTTCCCATTAGGAAGGTGATGGATGATGTACTTTGGATGGAATGTATTATCAGAAGTCTGATATGAATATCATAGCAAATGGAAATTCATTACATATTTTAAAACCACTAATGGACTTGTATTAGGACTTTAAAGCCAGTGAATGGTGACATAGAGAAAGCTATGGTATATTGAGTATCTACTATATGCTGGGCACCATATTGGTGCTTTGCATTTGCTATCTTTCAATATTATGAGGGTTATATTATTGTTTATATCATCTAACACCTATTTTCTCTTCCTTACAAATGTACGCCATGAATTTTTTTTGAAGTGAAACTATGTCACTGCTCATGGCTATGGCACAGCTCAAAGGAAGAGGAGTCAATGTCTACTCCAGATGAGCCCAGAGGACTTTGTTAACCAAGACACCTGAGAAACAGAGAGTCTCACAAAGACAGCTGCAAACTGAAGCACCTGTCGTATTTTATTGATAGAACCAGGAAACAAAGGAAAAAAGAAGGGTATCTGAGCAGGAATTCATGTAGGGGACAGGAGAAGGAGAAGGGAAGATCAGGGCGGTCTGGTACATGACTGAATTTAGGGCCAATCAGAGTACAGGGAAGAGGAAGGCCAGAGCATTCATTCCTTAAGGCAATGTATTTTGAGCCTGCTGTGACCAGTGGACCAGTATGATGACTTTTACTCTCTAACTATGCATACCAGGAGATATGGGGCAAATGGCTTGCCAAGTTCCTTACCTCTGCATATCCATCTCATACCTACCTGTAACCTGTGCTCCCCAACCGTATGTGTGGCTTTTTTCATTGGTCTTGTTTTCTCAAATATTTTCAGTTTTGTTTATATGCATATTTTTGTGAGCAACTTTTAAACTTCAAAAGGATGAGCTGGGTACTAAGTTATAAATTTTATTTCACTCAAAATAAAATTCTGAGTTATATATTAGATTGTAAAGA
Source organism: Octodon degus (assembly GCF_000260255.1). Lineage (NCBI taxonomy): Eukaryota > Metazoa > Chordata > Mammalia > Rodentia > Octodontidae > Octodon > Octodon degus. The sequence continues at coordinate 14,445,948 of NW_004524606.1, forward strand.
TTTTGAGGATGCAGACTATTTTATTACTACTTTCCTGCTGATACTATGTGCCTGACTTTAGGATGTGGTGCACCGTGTGTGTGTGTGTGTGTGTGTGTGTGTGTGCGCGCGCACATGTGCATGAGCCTATATGTGTGGCTACGTACATATGTGTGCATATTTCATATTTCAGTTAGGCTTGTCTGATCACATGCCATGAAAAATGTTTCCATAGGGGAAACCAATTATTCTTCTGCCTCTTGTTCATTCTCATAAGTATGTTTGCTTATTACATAAGAAAGTGTGGGCTGGAGATGGAGGTACACACTTGTATTCCCAGCATTCTGGGAGGCTGAGTAGGAGGACTGTACATTCAAGCTGACCCTGAGGAACTTAGTATCTCTGCAAAACTGTCTCAAAAAAGTGCTCTATCCTGCTTATTTTTGGGGGGAATATTTTCCTAAGAATAACGTTTCATTGAGTTGAGCATTGTATTTTCTCACTGTAACTCAAATTAACATATTAAACTTACAAATATTCTCTTCCTAATTACCAAAGAAGGATAATTTTTTAATTCATCTTTCCTTTTTTTGCCTTGGCTTTAATTGTTTCCTTTATTTCTACTGTCTTTATTCTGTAAGACAATAAATACAATTTGTAGAATAAAACAATTCAGAATACCAATGAGATGTTCCAGCCTGCAAGACTTTGACAATTCTAACAATTCCTTCACATTTTTTTTAATAAAGTGGGATCTCTAATTTTAGAGTAATCTTTCTTTGTCTTGGAAGAATAAGATTGTGAAGAAAATCAGCATGGTCTCTCAACAATTCTTGTCAGTGTAAAATGTGTTTTTGTGTTGCTAGTGACACTATAAATTGCTCACTGGGGGCCAAAACAGATGACAGTGAGGTTTATTGTCTAGGAGACTTAATGATTATTTTGTATAACTTGGCTTGGGACCATGCTAAGGAACAGATGACTTCTGAGAGCTATTTTGCTTTGATAACTTTTTGTTGTTGAAATCAGAGGGAGAAACCGGGAGCTCAGCAGACTATGGACAATGAGATAGCATGTAGAACGCCAAGCTGATACCTGCAAACTACAATGATATTTGGTAATCATCTACCACCAATGTGTCTCCGAGATAATATATTCTTGACTTGAACACATTTTTTTTCTTACTAGCATATTCCTTCTGGCATTTCTGTCTCTATCTACCACTCAATTACGTATTCATGAATTCCTGTTTTCACATTGTGTGTTTTATTAACACCCTGCTCTTCACTTGAAACACTTAATGAAACAATGTATTACTTATCTCTGCTGAGTACTGTCTTTGTATAGGTATGACATTAGCTAAGAGCTTTCCCAAACATCATGTAATTACAGGTTGGTGCAAATCCGTTGGTATTAGAAGTATTTAATAAAATAACTATCTCAGGGCTGGCTAGATAGCTCAGTGGACTAAAGCACCTGCTTAGGCAGAATACAGTGACCAGGTTTCAATCCCCAGCATGCTGTGCCAGCCCCGCCCCAGGGTTCACTGAGAGGGTGATTGAAACTAGGAGTGGTGGTGCATGCCTTGTAATCCCAGCACTTGGGAGGCTGATAACAGAAGAATCACTAGGAGTCTGATCTGCGTATTGAGAGCCTGTAGACCCTGTACTAAATGCCAAAAAAAAGTAAAATAATAAAATAACTATCTCATCAAAGGGAGAGATTTCAAGAAAGAAATTTTTGAAAAATTTCATGGACTTGTCTGTTAAGGTCAGCCAAAATACTACTCGAAGTAAAAAGATTTGGGGCAATATGTGTACTAACTATTCAGCTAACTTAGGTGTGTTATCTTTCTGTGTCTGTGACAAAATACCTGACTGATATTCAATTTAAAAGGAAGAAGTGCTTCCTATGGGTTATGGATTCAGAAGCCCTATTAATTATTTCTGTTTAGGGTGGCCCAGTGCATCTGGCAGGAACAGAAAGAGCAAGGGGAGTTGGGGGTGGGGAGAGAGAGAGAGAGAGAGAGAGAGAGAGAGAGAGAGAGAGAGAGAGAGAGAGAGGAAGAAGAAGAAGAGGAAGAGGAAGAGGAAGAGGGAGAGGGAGGAGGAGGAGAAGAAGGAGGAGGAGGAGGAGGAGGAGGAGGAAGGGGGGGTAGGGGTGAGGAGTCAGAGAGACAGAGACAGACAGCAGGATTCTAATACATCCATCTTCTACCAGGGCCTGTCCTATATGACATAATTTCCTTCAAACAGCTTCTATGTTTTGAAGACTTGTAGTTCAGTGAACATGGGACCAGGCCTTTAACCCATGTGCCCTTCGGGACACATTTCAGATCCAAACTTTATTAAGCCAGTTCCTTTCAAATAAATGGCTGGTACATCATCTCTTTGCTGATATTAAAAGGAGGGAAGTGGCGATTCAGTTATGTTACTTAACTCAGTAAATTTCCTCCCTTCTTCATAGTAAAGGTCTGCAGGTTTACCCATCAGAGCAGGAGCTCAATGATGGAGGAATGGGCAGTTCTGTGCTCTTCCCTGCGTACTTTCTGCTTCATTCATGTTCCTTGCTGACAACAGGACACTGCAGGTTCAGGTAGAGCATGTTCAAGTGGGACACCTGCTCACTCACTTGCTTATCTTTGAACCAGGAAGAGTTCACATCTTGTCGGCTAATTATTTCTCCTTTCTGACAGACAGCTTCAAGGAAACCCATAATGAGCTTTCCTAGCTCTGTGTATTTTTTATATTTTAAGCTTTAAAAGCTAAATTTTGGAAAACAAATCCTCTATATATCATCAAATGTAGACAATGAAGATAACTTCTCTAAGTAATTCAGAAATATTTATTTCCTTTTTCTGTAGGGCTTTGAATCTTTTCTAACTTTCTTAAACTTTTGTTACCTTTTGTAATTTAAAGCGACAAGTTAAATGCTAATACAATTGATAGGGGTGAGTAACTGGTCAATGACCAGCCTGATCAGACTGCATAATGTAGCTGAAATTGCTAAAATATGCAGGCCCATTGTAATTTTGACAGAAAACAGTCTTATCCTTGGCTTTATATCTCCCTGGGTGATATTAAAAGATAGGAATGTTGTAAGTACCATATTTCTTTGGAGGGAAGTTGGAAGACCTCAGCAAGGAAGATATGTTTAAAAAAATAAAAATTTATGTATCTTGAAATTTTATCTGTGTCCTTTTGTGTGAGAGATTTGATGGTGGATTCTCTCCAGCATCTAAAAGACTCTCCTTCATTCTGCTCCTTAAGTTAAATTATACCAATTAGCAGGTATGAAAAAGAATCAAAATTTTAGACAAAAGGCCTACTAAGAAAGCTCACCAAAGTCAACAAACATGTCCAGGCAACTCTAATAATAAAATATCCTTTCTTTAGGTGAACCCTGAATTTAATGCCTTTGCGTAGATTTATAGTGTAACATGAGGTATTCATCACTGCCTTTGTGTTTTATTTATTCTTTTGAGACAGAATCTCCCTAAGCATTTTGGGTGGGCCTTGTGCTCACTTTTATAGCCCCCAGGAAGATCTTTAATTTGCAGAGGATCCTCCTCTCTCAGTCTCCTGTGAGCTGGGATTACAGGCCGGGGCATTCCTGTTCCTGAGTGTCAGGGCATGCCTAGGGATCGAATTCTGGAACTTGTGCTTGCCAGGTAGGTGTTTATGCTTCTGAGCTATCTCCCCAGTGCCTATTACTAGCCTTACAGTGTAACTTGAGATGCTCAAACTCCCTACAACTTATAATGTCACTCAGCTCTCCAATCAGATGTGTTGAATTTGCCATTGTCCCTCCCCACTTACCTTTCCATAAGGTGGGGCTGTAACTCTGTAGGACAGATCCTAGTCATAATTCCATGGTGTGGTAAACTGCTTCCCAAAACTTTTTGGTGTCATTTTTTCCCATGTTTGGCCTCCTTTCCTAAAACATTTCTTGTTGCATTGGCTAAGAAGATGGTGCTGACCATGTAGGTCATGAGCTGAGCTCTGGTAGCCAAAGCGGGGACCTCTTCTGGCTCCCTGAGGAGAAAACAGGCCCTCCAGTGTTGTACCCTGTTAAAATTGACTCCATTTTGTTGCCCTTCTAACCTCGCCGAGTTCCTGTTCTGTATGTGCCGACCTCTCCCAATTCCTCCAATTTCCCAATTCCTCCAATTCCTCACCCCTGTGACTCAAGTCTTATGATATTTATTCCCCAAACCTTATCTTGTCCTGCAGAACTCTGCATGATTTCAACACCCCCGCCCAATGTGCCCACTCGATGTACTCATGACTGACAATTCAGCACCCCACCCAATAAGGACCACCTAATGAACTAATGACCCTGCCATTTCTTCCTCTCCACCCCTTCCCTGTTTTTGGGGTTTTCAAGCTTAAATACTGACCCCTTGTCAATGCCCGGCGTGCCTCTTTGCACCTTGCATAGAGACCGCCGCTGGGTACCAGCTAAAATAAAGCGCTTCTTTTAATTTTTGGGCTTGCCTCATTGTCATCTGATTTTTGAGTTACAACATCCAGCCTTTCTTGGAGTCTCCTTGGGATCCTGATCAAGATGTCCCTGCTTGGACCTAATGGTCTCGTTGTACCCATAAGTAGGGTAAGGTTGCAGTCATGTGGGATTATCAGACAAGGTAAGAAGCCCAGGATCCCCTAGTCAGTCTCTCAGTTAATCTGGCTAAGTTTCAAACAGGGAGGAGCCTGATCATCTCCCATAAATTTAAGCCACCCTGGAGAAGGATTAGAGTCTTTAACCTCCTAGTGCCTGTTGAGTGAATGTGTGAGTGTTTGTCATAGATAGAGAAAGCTATAGTCCAATGTACCTGTGCTCAAAAGATTGTGTCAGATGTCTGCAGTTCCATAATCTCAGCTAAGCAGCTAAGTGGTGATCCACCCTCTGTAACAGGAGTTTGACTCAGTACCTTTGTGCACTGGGCACTGTTCTGGATGGGGATATACATATTTGTCTATTTCCTGGATGTGAGGAGAGTGGCCAAAGCTAACAAGAGTTTACTTTCTCAGTGTGATGAATTGGCAATAAGTGGTCAACTTGTTACACCCAGCTGAACTGAGCTAGTGTGGTGCTGGGTATGAGAAGCCCACTTGAGGATTGTTCCTGGGAGCAAAAGAGGAGGACCTGGAGAATATTTGGGAGACTGTTAAGGGAGCTGTTTGGAGAAGATATTGGAGCTATTGGAAGCTGCTGGTTCTCCCAAGCTGTTCTGCTGGGGGACCTTGTTACATTGGCTTTCCTCATGAACTTAGCTATTCTCATCAGAGAAAGAGCTTGGGACCTAATTATTACTGAGAATGGCTTTGATTCATTCTAAGGAATTGCAGGATACAAAGAAAGTTGACTGAGGCAACACCATCCTGAGCCTCTTCTTCCTCTCTTTGACTACAATAAATAAGACAGACTGGTCTCCACTAGACTAGGCTCCTGAGAATGAACAGTAATTGCCCATTGTCAAATTTGGAGAAAAACTCATAAGTTTTATGGTAGAGGTTGAATTTTCACTTTTTATGTGGGGCTGAACAGTCATTTGTAACTCAGCCTGTTACTCTTGTGACATTCCAATGAGTCCAAGTTATCAGCACCATAGCAATTCCCTCCAAGAAGAAATTCTGTCAGAGCAGGTCCTGTGAAATTGGTGAACACCCTACCAAACATGAGTTCCCATAAAGGCTGGGGAGTTGGCTCAGTAGAATAAGTGCTTGCCTGGCAAGCACAAGGGCTTAAGTTCAATCCTTATTTCTCCCCCCCACCGCCCCCGCAAAAAAAAAAATAAATAAATAAATAAATAAAAGAGTTCATTTACATATCTGAAGATCCCATTCCACTCCTGGAATGAGAACTTTTCACCAAGCTGGGGGAGATCATTTCTTTTGCTCCAAATTTGCCAGCTTTCCTCACACTCCTGCTCCAAATTTCATATTGACTCAGACTGTAACTCAGGAAGAAGGGAATTTGTATCAGACTGAAATGACTGGCATTGCTGACCTGAAATTTTGAGAGACTTTTTCCTTATAATATGGGTAGAAGATCCATTGCTAGGCTTCAATTCATTATGCCCTTTGGTGATTGAACTCTGTCTTACTGCAATTCCCACTGTTGTTAAAGAGAACCTCATGTTAAAAGAGGCTCAGCTTGCCACCCAGCTCCACATCTTCTGCTTGATATGGTATCGTCATAGACTGCCAATACTTCACAATGCTCCCCTCTTCCTGATGAAAAGACCTCTTCTGACCATGGCAAGAGCATCATCAGCTCAGTTACTGAAACTCTGCACTCAACAGTCACCAAACTTACACTCTCCTGGGTCTGTTGTCCTTGATATTACCTGGTTCACCTGTCTGGAACTAAAGGATGTTTTCCTCTGTTTGTAGATGGTACCTGCCATCCACCTGCTCTCTGCGTTTGAATGAAAAACGCAGAGATTGGGCTAAAAAGGCAATTTATCTGGACAAGTCTACAAAAGGTTTCAAGAGCTTTTCCACACTCTATGGAAGCACAGTCTGTTGATTTAGCGCAATTTTTTTTCATAATTATTGAGAAACAAATAGCAATGAGACAGTTTCAAACCCAATTGGTAGGACACTTTCAATAATTAACACATTGCATACACTCTTCCTAGTGGTTAAATGCTGTACAAGATGCAGACTTGATATGCTACTTACAAACACCATTAGAACAAATCCCTATATTCATTGAGAGAATGTAACTATATATTTTACTTAACCACTTTCAATACACAGACACAAAATGGGCATTCATCTGTATCCCCTTTTTTTGGTTAAGTTCCATCATTTAAATATTATAGGTGTGTAAACTCAGGAAAACTCTAAAAGAGTTCAGAGGTCCATAATAGTATTGGGTTTCACTGGCAATGTCAGAAATTGTTGACCTGAGTCTCCTACAGCTCAACATAATAGCATGGCTTTACTTCTTATACTTCATTTTTATACTTTTCTGCTGGATGGTTAAGACCAAGGTAAAGCAGGACCTATACAACAAGAGTTGCAGCTTTTGGGTCTGATAAGGTCAGTGAATCCCCTCAGGATTTATCCTGAGATCCTGTACCTCAGATTGTAGAACTTTTGTCAGTGTCAGCCATGTGGATGAGTCAAGGCCATTGCTTGGCCAATGTGCTCTCTGTTAAAGCCTGAGAGAATGATTTCTCTACCTGTGACTCTCCTTAGGCACACTCTACATCATCGATCACTTTCCTCTTTGGCCCCATAATCTCTGTGATCAGAAAATTTGGGACACTACCGAGTTACATGAGGTTACAGTATAAGTTCTCATATGTCCTAAGTCTTAAGTGACATAGGAAAGCTAGGGCCAAAATGTTGGCTTTCCTTATGGCCCTCCTTTTTCTCTAATTTTGGTCTGTAAACTTAGGTTGTTAACTATCCAGAAGACAAGCTTATTGTTATTACCATACAACTTAGACTGTTAAGCTTAACCTCACTATCTGTCTGCATATCAAACATCATAGGCAAAACATGGAACAAGTATTTTTCATCAAGTATTGATATGTTGAATGTATTGATATGATGAAAGAATATTTAAAAATTAGAATATATTTTAAAAATAGGCATAAGGAATAATATACTTCTTATGTTTACACATAACTCCAAAAATCTATCCATATAAAACCTTGAAGCAGGACAGTCCCACAACGTACCTTTTCCTGTCTCTTGCCTTCATTCACCACACCCTACTTTTTGAGCAATCATCTACCCAAGAGACAGCATAGCAGCAACTGGCATGTCATGACAAGCAGGCTGTATTCAGAAGGCCAGAATGATAGGCATTCCCAGCATCAAACTACTATTACAGATTACCATCTTCAGTGAAGATACTTAGTTCACAGGTATCAGTATATGTAGTTAGTCAGGGTGATAATCTTTCCAATTAACTGCTATATTCAAAACTGTTCTGGAGATTCTCAGGATAATTTCCTTGCCCATCTTCCACATATAACTGTATGGCTTGACATTGTCATGTTTCCTAGTTCTTCTCCTTTCCCTGTTTTGGTTAGTTAGTCCTCAAGATCCTGCTTTCCTTTTACTTGTGTCATACCTTTCTATTTGCATGTCTTCTTTTGAGTTATTGTACTAGGGATACTATATGACATTTACACATGTGTGTATGGTTTATTTCACTTATGAGTATATGTTCAAGTGGCATCCACTTCAATACAAAGGCTTCAAGTTTATCATTCTTAATAGCTGAATAATACTCCATTGTGTAAAAATACCACATCTTTTTCAACCATTCCTCAGGTGATGGGCATCTTGGTTGTTTCCAAGATTTGGCTATCACAAATTGTGCTGCTATAAACATAGGAACACATATATCCTTATGATATGATGTTTTTAGATCCTCTGGGAAAATTCTCAGTAGAGGAATAGCTGGTTTAAATGGGATTTCCAGTCCAACTTTTCTAAGCAGTCTCCATACTGATTTCCATGACAGTTGCACCAGTCTACATTCCCACCAGCAGTGGAGAAGGGTTCCTTTTTCCCCATAGTCTCTCCAACATTTCTTGTTGGGTGATTTCTTTATGATAGCCATTCTTTCCTGGGTGAGATGATATCTCAGTGTTGTTTTAATTTGCATTTCGGGGATGGCTAGTGATGTGGAGCATTTTTTCATATATTTATTCCTCTTCTTTATTTCATCCTCTGAGAAGTGTGTGTTCATCTCGGGTGCCCATTTCTAGACTGGGTCTTTAAATATTGGGGCCCTAGTGTTTTTCAGTTCTTTATCAATTCTAGAGAGGAGACCTTTGTCTGAGTACTTATTTGTCGTGTTTTTTTCCAAGTTTGTGGGTTGTCTTTTCACTTCGTTGGTATTTTCTTTTGACATGAAAAAACTTCTCAGTAAGAGCAGGTCCCAGTTGTTAATTCTTTCAAGTGTCTCCCATGCGATTTGATTTTTGTCCATGAAGTCTTTCCTACCCCTATGTTTTCAAGAGTGCCTCCTACTTTCTCTTCCATGAGATTTAGTGTCTCTGCTTTAATGTTTAGATCTTTAATCCATTTTGACTTTAGTTTAGTGCATGGTGATAGACCTGGGTCAAGTTTGAGTTTTCGGCATATAGAGAGCCAGTTTTTCCAGCACCATTTGTTAAAGAGGCTATCTTTCTTCCAGTGAGTATTTTTGGCCCCTTTGTCAAAGATAAGGTGGCTGAGTGTGTTTGTAGGGGCTTCAGCATCTTCTAGTCTATTCCATGGATCCTCAGGTCTATTTTGTTGACAGTACCATGCTGATTTTATCACAGTAGCCTTGTAGTATAATATCAAGTCAGGAATTGTAATGCATCAGGCCTTGTCTTTATTGCCTAGGATTGCCTTTGCTATTCTAGGTCTTTTCTGGTTACAGATAAATTTTAGGAATGTTTTCTCAACTTCTGTGAAGTGTGTTGGTGGTAGTCGGATAGGGACTGCATTAATTCTGTACAACAATTTTGGGAGTATGGTCGTCTTCACAATGTTGGTTTTTCCTATCCAGGAGAATGAAATATCTTTCCATTTTCTGAAATCCTCTACAATCTCTTTTTAAGATTACTGTAATTTTCCTTGAAAAGATGTGTGTTTCTTTAGTTAGATTAATTCTGAGGTATTTCACTTACCTCAGTGCTATTGTAATAGGTATTGTTTTTATTATTTCCCTCTCAGTGTGTTTATTGTCTGTGTAGAGGAATGCTATTGACTTTTGGGTATGACTTTATAACCTGCTATGCTACTGAATTTCTGTATTAATTCTGGGAGCTTCTTGGTGGAGCTTTTGGGTCTTCCAAGTAAAGTATCATGTCATCTGCAAGTAAAGATAATTTAAGTTCTTCTTTACCTGTTCTTATTCCTTTTATTTCTTTTTCTTGTCTAATGGCTGTAGCTAATGATTCCAGAACTATATTGAATAGGAGGGGTGATAGAGGGTATCCTTGTCTTGTACCAGAGCTAAGAATAAAAGATTTTATTTTTTCCCCGTTTAGAATGATGTTAGCCATTGGGTTTTCATAAATGGCTTTTACCAGATTGAAGTAGAGGCCATCTATTCCAATTTTCTCTAGGACTCTGAACATGAATGATTGTTGGACTTTGTCAAAAGCCTTTTCTGCATCAATCTAGATGATCATGTGGTTTTTATTTTTCATTCTATTGATATAGTTTATTACATTTATAGATTTTCAAATATTGAACCGTCTTTGCATCTCTGGGATGAATACTACCTGGTCATGCTGTATGATCTTCTTGGTGACTTGCTGTATTCTATGAGCTAGGATTTTGGCATCTATGTTCATGCGGGAGATTGGCTTGTAGTTCTATTTCTTAGTTGCGTCTTTCCCTGGTTTTGGTATGAGTATAATACTTGCCTCCAGGAATGATTTTTGGGGGATTGCTTCCTTTTAAATTTCATGGGAAAGTTTGAAGAGTATAGGGACTACATCTTCTGTGAATTTCTTGCAAAATTTAGTTGTGAATCCATTTGGACCAGGACTTTTCTTTGTCAGTAAGTTTTTAATTACATCTCATATTTCATTGGCTATTATTGGGCTATTTAGAGTGGTTTTATCTTGTCGATTCAGTTGTGGTAATTTGTACCTTTCTAGGAATCTGTCCATTTCTTCTGTGTCTTCTATGCTGTGAGAGCAAAGATTCTCAAAGTAGCTATTGATAATCTTCTGAATTTCCACTGGGTCTGTGGTAATTACACCCTTTTCAGTCCTTATTGCTTATATTTTAACTTTTTTGATGAGGTTAGCTAGGGGCTTATTGATTTTATTTAATCTTTCAAAGAACCAGCTTTTTGTTCCATTAATTCTTTGAACTGTTTTCTTTTTCTCAATTGCATTAGTTTCTGCTCTAATCTTTATGATTTCTTCCCCTCTTTGGGCTCTGGGTTTGGTTTGCTCTTCCTTTTCTAGTTGGTGAAGGTGCAGCATTAGGGTGTTTATTTGTTCCCATTCTGTTTTCCTAATGTGTGAGTTCACAACTATGAATTTCCCTCTGAGAACTGCTTTCATTGTATCCCATAAATTATGATATGTTGTGCTTGACTTTTCATTGAATTGTAGATATTGTTGCATTTCTTTTTAAATTTCATCTGAGGCCCATTGTTTCCTGAGTAGGGCATTATTTAATTTCCATGTATTTAAGAGTTATCTCTGGTTTCTTTTTTCAATTACTTCCAGTTTCATTTCACTGTGGTCAGATAATGTGCATGGGATATTTTCTTACATATACTTAAGCATGATCTATGGAGCAGCATGTGGTTTATTTTAGAAAATGACCCATGTGCAGCTGAGAAAAATGTGTATTCAGCTGTGTTTGGTAGGAACACTCTTTATATGTGCACCAAGTCCATTTGTTTCAAGCTCTGGTTCAGTTCTGTTATTTCTTTAAGTTTCTATCTGGTTGACTTATCTTTTGGGGATAAGAGGGTGTTAAGGTCTTCTGTTAAGATGATGGTATTGGACATTAGATTTTTCATTTCCATTAAGATTTGCTTTATATAGTTGGGTGCTCCCATGTTTGGTGCATTCATATTTATGAATGTTACCTTTTCCTCTTGAAATTTTCCCCTAACCAGTATATAATGGCCTTCTTTATTTCACTTGATCATTGTTGATTTGAAGTTGAGACTGTCTGAGAATAGGATTGCTAACCCAGCTTTTTTCTGAGGTGCTGGGGTATGTAGTATTGTGTTCCATCCTTTGACTCTCAGCCTATGGATGTCTTTATGAGTTAAATGTGTTTCTTGTATACAGCATATTGTTGGATTTTGTTTCCTAATCCACTGTGCCAGTCTATTTCTCTTAATTGGTGAATTGAGTTCATTTACATTGATGGTTAGAATTGAGATGTATTGACTTATGATTGACATGTTATTTACCTGTTGCCATTTACTCCTTTTTCTCCTGTGTTTAATTTCTTGCCCTATTTAGTTGGTTGCTTCTGATCTCATTCGTGGAGTTCTGATCATTTTGTTCCCGCTTTAGAACATCTTTCAGTAGCCGGTATAGTGTTGGCTTTCTCATCATGTATTTTTTTAGCTGTTCTTTGTCATGAAAGTATTTCACCTTTCTATCAAACTTGAAACAGAGTTTTGCAGGGTATAGTAGTCTGTGCTGGAATTTGTTTTCATAGAGGACTTGAAGTACTCTGCTCCATGCTCTTCTTGTCTTCATGTTTTTCGAAGAGAAGTCTGCCATAATTCTGATGTGTTTTCCTTTGCATATGATCTACTTCTTTTCTCTAGTGGCTTTCAGTGTATTATTCTTACACTGAATTTCTGGGATCTTGACTATTATATGTGTTTTTCATTGGTTTGAGGTTACTTGGCATTCTGTATGCTTCAGTTACCTGAATCTCAGATCATTTCCTCATATTTGGGAAGTTTTCTGCTATTACTTCTGCCCATATTTTTTTAATGTCCTTTGTATTGACATCTTGTTTCTCATTGATGCCTATTAGTCTCACATTGTTCATCTTTGCATCATCTTGCAGGTGATGGTTTAATTTTTCTGCATCCTAGTTGCTTTTAAGAAATCCTTTCTTATCTTTCGCTAGCTGCACCAGCATCTTCCAATCTGAAACTCTGTTTTCACTCTCACTTTAACGGTTTTGCAAACTTGTGATTGAGATTTAATTTCCTCTCTATCTCTTTGACTCAGCTTCATGCGATCTATTTTTTTCCTGTATTGCTCATTCAAGGAATCCATAATTTTTCTAATTTCCTCTATTTTTTTTATCAATGTCCTCTTAGACGCAGTTATAAATTTTTTACTGCAGTGTTTTTTTTCAGATTGTGTTTCCTCCCTATGTTTCTGTACTTGCTTCTTTACTTAAGTTTTGAGAATTCTTTTTTTATGTCAGAAAATAATTGTGCTCTGAGTTCCTCTATAACATTTTGCTGTTGCTTATTTACCATTGACACTATTAATTTGTATATTTGAGCTGAGCTAGTAGAAAAGAATTCTGCTCTGAGTTCCTCTATGACTTTCTGCTGTTGCTTATTTACTATGGACGCTATTATTTCATACATTTGAGCTGAGCTGGTGTCCTCTGCGCTTTTTCTATGTAGGCATTGGGTGTCCTCCATATGTTTCTGCATTTGATTCTTTGCTGCAGATGTTATTAATTCAGGGATTTCATTTTTCATTACCAGTCTGAGTTCCTGTATACCTTTCTGCAGCTGTTTGTTTATTTCAGAAGCTTTTGATTCATTGCTTTCAGCTGTGTGATTCCCAATTTGTTCTTTGTTTGTTTCCTCTGCACTTGTTATGTGTGGGTATAGGGTCTTAGATTGCATTTTGCTCCTTCTTGTTTTCATTTTGTGCAGCACTGTCTTCTGACCTTTGTTGTAGATCTTTGTTGCAGTTACAGCCTTAGCACCTACTGAAGTTCAGGTGTAGATCTACAATGTTTGGATTTATCCAGCCGTGACTGGCTTGTGTCTGGCTGCTATTCTGAGTTCCTTCCTGTTGCTGCCTTTGGGTGTGAACCTATTGTGCCCCTTGGCAAGGTGTTCTGCTCCTGGACTAGACACTTGGTTCTGTTCCGTACACTCTTTGCAGGGATTGCAGCTGAAGAGTTTCACCCCAGGCCTGTATGCCATGCCTGAGCTAATTCTGGAGGGGCAAAGTGGAGTAGTGGTAGAGGCAGCTCTCCCACACACTCACCAGGCCTGGACTAGGACTCGATCTGGGTGTTTCCAGAACGTGGCAGAAATTCCTACTGGGCAGGAAGGGTGGGGGAGGTGCTGCGGCATGGTGGGGGGTGTCGCAATGGGTTGGAAGAAGGTCTTACTCGTGCTGTGCCTGGGCTGGGACCAGTAGGTCCCGCCGGCGCAGGGTAACCGGAAGCTCTCCCACACACTCACCGGGCCTGGGCTAGGAGTAGGTCTCTTAGCCCAATTTAAACATGCAAATTTTAAGTATACACTCATACGATATGCAGACGACATTCAAATCTGTCATCTGAGCAAGATAAACTGATCAAAAGGGACGCAACCTCTTCTAGGTCACCTGCAAGCTACAGACTACCAATTCTTCTGGAAAAGGTCACAAATATGAAAGAAGAAGACATGTTATTTGGGATTTAACTTGGAAAAAGACTCAAGTTCCAGTGTCCTGAGTGAAAAAAAGTGAACTTTTCCACTCCAAGACCTGAGAATAAGACACGTTACAGAATTCTTGGGTGATGCAGCCTTCTGGCATGTTTGAATACCAGGGTCAAAAAGGCTAAGCCTCTATATGACATGCTGAAAGGAAGAGAAAATGAAAGAGATATTAACCTAGATTTTGGAATAAACTGAATCATTTACTCTCAGCTGCCCAGTCATTGGGCATCCCTGATGTAACCATACCTGTGTGTTGATGAATAGAAATGCTTCGCATCAGGGTCCTCACTCAGGAAGTTGGTCCATGAGAAAGACTTAACACTTACTTATCAAAAAGCCTGAGCCATATGACAAAAGACTGGCCTTCTTGCCTGAGGGCACCAGCAACTACCATTGCCTTGGTCAGAGAGGCCAACAAACTGACTTTCGGACAAGACCTAACAGTCCGAGTTCCACATGCTGTTGTAAAGCTACTAAACTGTCCAGGACACTTCAGGCCCTCAAACAGCCACATCACCTAGTACCCGGGACTGCTTGTTGAAGTCAAGCCACTAAACTCAGCCACCTTTCTGCCTACTGGGCTTGACCTTCTAACGCATGATAGTATTGCATTGATGGATGAGCTCTTTGCTAGTTGGCCAGATCTACAGATAGAACCCTTGTCTGATGCTGAGTACCCCCTGTTTGCTGATGGATGTGCTCAGTTAGGGATGGAAAACATCAGGCTAGCTATGCTGTCATCACTATGGAAGAGATGTTCCTGGCTGGGCCTCTGCCCCAAAACTTGTCTGTCCATGCTTTGAACTGTGGATGCTAATACAAGCTCTCAACTGGGCCAAAGGGAAAATGGTAAGCATATACAAAGATTCATGGTATGTCCTTGTCACGCTTTATTTCTATGGAATGCTATACAAGCAGTGTGGAGTCCTGACAGCAGAAGGAAAGCAAATTAAAAACAAGACTGATATCTCTCAACTCCTGACTGTAAGTTTGGAACATGAGTTGCCATTATCCTTAGTAAAAGACGTCAAAAGGTAAAGGACACTCACTCTCTTTTTTATACAAATTCTGAAGTTTATTAAAAATAAAAAGATGTAATTAAAAAAAATCAGTACAAAGAAGGAAATCAAGGATCACACTGAATTTAAGAGCTTTGAAACTAGTCCTCTGTTCATAGTTGGCAGCCTACGCACTTGAAATGTCACTCAAGCAGACTGTCAGGAAGTAAGGAAAGCACTGCTTAACATAAGCAAGCGAAACTGGCGACCTTGGGGCTTCTTCCATAGTCACGGACAAAAGGAGGCAATGTAGATATGGACCAGGTCTGGTATGGACATGCAGGGGCAGGGTTGGTCATAGACACTCACGCTTTTTTTTTTTTTTTTTTTTTTTTTTTTTTTTTTTTTTTTTTTTTTTTTTTTTTTTGGTGGCCTGAAGATGCCTTGAGGGCATTTCTGGTTTCCTGTGAGAAATTGGGTTCAAACCAGAGCATATTGAGCCTGACTGCTTTGTTTAAGCAGGCAGTTAATGAACTGAGCTAATGGGCAGGCCCCCAACACTCACTCTTTGCAATCTGAAAGTAGATGAAATTGGCAGCAGAAGGAGTCAAATGGTTTAGTGCAGAGATAGATTGGAAACCCAACATGAAACACTCCCTAAAACTCTCATCAACCTCTGCATTGGGTCTCTCTGTTATGAAAAATAAGAAATTAAATGATTATAGTGAAAATGGTCCTACATGGACTCAAAGGGGATATGGACTACTGGATGGACTATTCCACAGAACTTTGCCTATGACTAGGTAAAATGCCACCATGACATCACAAGTGGAGAGAAAACTGCTATGAATCAGGTCCAAACCCATTACTATTATATTCCAAATTTAGCTTCAATTTGTGTTTTTCAGGGATGTCAAACCTGCCAGGACTGAACCCTCATCAAGGCCTAAACCCCCATCTGGTCTATAATATGCTGGGCTTTTGCTTTTGAGGACATGTAAATAGATTTTATATAAATCAAGCCATGTAAAGCTCACAAATATCTCCTGATAATTGTCTGTGCTTACTCTGGGTGGGCAGGGACATTTCCCACTAACACAGAAAAAGCCTCTGAAGCCTATAGACTATGATTAAGAGAACTTATCCCCAGATATGAGTTGTCCCTCAACAGAGGCAGTGATAATGGGCCTGAATTTGTGGCAGATATGACCCAGAAACTGACTCAAGAATAAAAAAATCAAGTGGACACTGCCTATAGCATATGGGCCGCAGACCTCTGGAAAAGCTGAAACAATGAACAGTACCATAAAATCAATATTGACTAAGTATCACAGAGGGACTTAGGCAGTATGTGTAGATTTGCCTCCCATGGCCCTGCTCAAATTTTAAAGCTCACTGAGCCCCACAGTATGCATACCATTCAACATCTGGTAGGAGAGATCGCTGCCCATAATTTGGGCTCTCAAGGAGACCTACTTTAGCTCAATAACCTCTCTCCACAGAAGAACAAGTTATACAGTTAGGAAAGACCTTTTCCCAAATACACAAAAGTATAGCTGAAAGGCCTCCCATTCCCACAGACATTCCTACCAGTACAATAATCCTAGGGATACAGTTTGCATTAAAGATTGGAAAAAGAAGCCTTTCCAATCTGTCTGGTCCACTCCCACAGTGATAATGGTGTCCAAAATCCTGCCGTGGGTCCATCATTTGTGAGTCAAGAGGTCTCACCCAGATGACTTCTGGAAACCCTACCTAGACAAGTCAGCTCCTCTGAAGATGATGGAGGCAACAATGCACTCAAATCCCTACACTTATAACTCTGGATCCTGATGGTCAATGCCTGACTAAAGTTGGACAGATGCCATACAACAGAGTATTTTCCCTGATGCATTCATGTACTGCCATTCAGTCTGATTCCTAGTCCCATATCTCCTGGTAGTTTTGGTATTCACTCCAGAATTCTGGACTATGTCCCCAGAGGATTGGGAAGCTCCCCAAAATGTCACTTTTGTTCTCTTTTAGTTTGTTGTAATTGTTGGCCTGAGTATTCTAAACTGCCTTTCCTAAGGCTCAAATGGCTGCTGCTTTTATTTTGTGCCTGTCCCTGCTCAGGCTTCTTGGTCCCCATACTTGGCAAGTAGTGTCAGGCCACTCAGACTTCCAAAATCAACTCATGACACTAATTTTTTGGTGATCTTAATCAGAGCAGATGGGTCCTCTCTCAATAGAAGGTTTGTCTTTATTGATGCATGCCTAATTCAAGCCAACAACCCCAGTTGGGAGAACTGTTATAACTTTTCAGGATGGGAGAGTTTAAAATGTGAATGAGAAAACTGTACCACCAATGTATATATGGCACCAAGAGAAGTTCTACTCCAGACCCCAAGCAAAGAAAGCATTTCATGGTCTGCCCCAGATAGTACTACTCCATAGATAATGGGGGATCCACAAATAGCCTAAAACTCATCTCACATCCAATTCATCTCGCATCCAATCTAAACTGTAAACAGAGAGCCTATAATCCAATCCCATAAAATATTTCATTAAGGACCTCACCCATCAGGAATGGCTGTGTCTTGTCCCAAAATGAGTGTTGGGGTAGATGGGAAAGTGTTACCCATTTGTGGTCCTAAAAATAAAATAAAAGTTTGTGTTCCCCTACCCCACATCATATACTTACCCCAAAGCTACCACTATTTCCACGGGCCTCTGTGCCCATTACTGGTTACACAGGGCCCCAGTACTTGGTCTCTTGTGCTTAGTCAACAACACTCATCAGGATTTCCAAGCTATAGATCCCAAACTGGAAATTCTCTCCATGTCTAAGTCCTGACCCTAAACAGCACCTTAACTCTGCCTCTGTTCTTGGTCTCTTACTCCAATAGAAGTATGGGGAAATGACACATGCCTCCTGGGCTTAGCTACTAAACCAATGTCTCAGCTGACTGCATAAATGTTCTGATTCCTATCTCAGATTCTGTAATGGCCCTTCATGGAACTTTATTTGTTCTGACAGAGCTCCTAGAATGTTTTAAAGCACAAAAATCTGTGTGCTTTCTGTGAGTCTCTGTGTGCTCTCCTATGTGGTGCCTGACCTCTCTGTTTACTTAGGTCAACAGAATCCCACATATGCTCACAAACCCCACCAAAACTGTGACCCTGTGATGCTGCCAATCTTGATTAAAATGGCAATAGCAGGAAGTCTAACCATCAGTAATACCAGCCTGGGCATGGGACAACAGCAATACTTGAAGTTAGGTACATAAATAGAAGAAAATTATAGCAGTAAAAGGAGAATTCCACACTCCCAAGAGCAGATTGACACTCTGACTGCAATGGGGCACTCTAAAATCACAGGGCTTTAGACATGCCTACTGCCAAGCGGAGAGGCATCTTTCTGTTGTTAGCAGAGGAGTGTTGCTATGATGATAACTTTGATATTAATAGAGAAGCTGCCTGCCAGTTATAAGAATGAACAAACCAGCAGACCTGAGTCAGGTGGACAGGTTCCTCCTGACGGGGCTCACTGGAGAATTAGGAACCCTGGCTGGGAGCTCTGTTCAGATCACTATCAGGCCTCCTTCTCATACTCTTAATAGGACCTTGTTTATAAAATGGGCTTATGTCCTTCATTACAAAACAATTAGACAATATTAGTCTCCAAATGACCATCAAATCTTGTGCCTCTTATACTGCATTGAAGCAAATATCTGTGAAAATGATTCTTTTGATTAAAAAATGTAGAAATGTAAGGGAAACAAACTTTAAACAAAGGCCTGCTAAGAAAGCCCTCCACAAATGCCCACAAAGCCAGTAGACAAGGGCAGTGAGATAGCTAAGCGGACTAAGTGCCTACTTTGGCAAGTGCAGGGACCAGGGTTCAATCCCCTGTCTCACATGCCACTCTGTCCCCACCCCCAGGGCATGCTGAGCCACTAAATGAGTCCAGGCATGGTGGTGCATGTCTGTAATCCCAGCTCTGGGGAGGCTGAAAACAGGAGGATCACTATAAGTCCAAGCTGCCCAGTGAGAACCTGTACCAAACACATAAATGGAAAAACAAACAAACAAACAGTAGACATGTCCAGTTAAGTCTGATAATGAAACAATCCTTTCCTTTGGTAACCTTCAATTTACTGCCTTTGTGTAGACAGTAGCCTTGTAATGTAACATGTTTTTTACTGCTTTTGTGTAACTGGTGGCCCTGCAATGTAACTTGGGAAGCTCAAACTCCCTGACTACCCATGATGTTACCTAACCCTCCAGTCAGAGGTGCCAAATTGCCTTTTTATCTCCCTGCTTACCTTCCCTTTAAAAGCCTTGAAGCTCCACCAGGAAGGGCTCTGACTCTCTAAGAGAGATCCTAGTCAGAAGTCCTAGATGTAATAAACTGTGTCCTAACCATTGTTGATGCACGCATTTCTGCAACAAGAAATCATCTGATTTTCTTTTAAGGTCTAGACTCTCTAAGGCAAAGTAAATAGGACATTTTGATAAGCTATGGAGTAACAGAGTAATGCACAATGAGAATAGAGAAAGTATGTGAGTATTTAATAGACAACTTTTAAGATTCAAAACTTACATTTATCTCAGTGAGTTTGGTTGAACCCAGATGTCTGTACAAGTCATGTTGAAACATGTCTGTTTAAGCATGAATGGACATCTGCCATTGTAGGCTACCTAAAAATAATTCCATTCTCTTGGTTACATCCCTTTTATTTCTTTTAAATGTCCCTCCTTGGGGGGGGGGTTCAAAGTCAGCTTACTATAATCTCATTTTGTACCTCTACACAGTAGCATAGAAAAGATTCCACTGAGTACATTTACCACTGCACATCAGAGTCATGAACAGGCGCGCCTGTAATTTGCAAATCTGTTGCAAAATAAAAACATGTGGTCTGTTATTAAAAGTTTATGCAAAGCTGTAAGATGAGGACAGTATAGTGTTATAGCAAGTGTGAGGCCTTGTTAAGTCTCTGTTCTGAGATGTGGTTGTCCTTTATTCACAGCTAGATTAATGGAGCTAACTGGACAATTGAACACCTCTTGTCCCATCAGCATTAGACAAATTCTTTGGGGAATAGTGCACATACTATTTCAATAGATGGGAACAGTTTCTGCTATCACTAAAAATTTAAAGTACATGATAAGATGGTTTTAACTCCAACTTATATTTTTCATTGCTATGTTTTTCTGGGTGTGCAGACTAGATTTCAGGCCTTTCACAGCTTCTCACTGTTCGCCTAAATGTGAACTGGTCAGTGATAAATGGGCTAAGTAATTTCTTAGGTCATCCATCCAATTATTCACTCAGTACTATGAATGTGTCTTACATTTGCGCTCACTTTCATTCTAATAGTTAATAACTATATCAAGGATAGTTAATTTAATAAGCTATACTTAAGGAATTTTGATCTGAGTGTGAATTCAGGGTATATCACTTCTTTTTTGGGTAAATTATTCAAGTTCCTCATATGCAACATGGAGAATTTTTAAGTTAGCTCTATCTCTGTGATAAATATTCAGCAAATGTTGTCTTTGCTTATGATAATGATAATATAAAAGCAGGTGTTTCCCTTAATACCAAACAAATATATTAATTACTAACTTTTGTTAACCTGTAGTCATCATAAATGATGCCTTGGGAAACTAAACTAAAATGTTTAAAATGATAAAATATTGGACCCATTATTGAAAGAGAAAATGATGTAAAGTAAAATAGTAAGATAATATTGTAACAGAAGCCAAAGTGAGGAGTTTAATCAGTTGTGTGTGTGTATATTTTGTACAAGGAATATTATCTTATTATTAATTGCATTTTCATTTAAGAAACCAATTATTTAAATAAACATTACCAAGAAAATTAAGAGATTTACTATGGATGAAGAGTACAAAAGTAAATAACTGGTACTCTATAGAGAAAAAGGAAGGCATTTAGTCTGAAAAATTTTGAGCATTAGCCAGTTAACATATTTGCTTTGTGCAAAATGATTTCCATAGCAATGGGAATTTGGAAGTCTCAAAGCAATTTGATTCTAAAATTTTATCTCATTTCCTAATATATTTCATCAAGATAGGAGGCCAAAAATCCTTGTGATACCAAAAGCTATAAATATCAATAGATAACTTTTTTGCCAAAAATATACTTTAAGTATAGAAAAATGGTATATTGGATATAGTATAAAATTTGGAGCCAGAGAGACTATACAAATCTGTTACCAACAGTGAATCACATTTTTGTAAGTTGGAAAGTCGTTTAACTTCTCTAACCCTTGGTTCTTCAAATCAAGAATTATGATAATAATGCCTAATTTACAAGAACTGAATTAAGAATGAAATGCGTAGGAGCTGGTCAGATAGCTCAGCAGACTAAAGTACATGCTACTGTAGAGCACAGTGGCCAGGGTTCCATCCCCAGCATGCTGTGCCATCTCTGCCACCAGGGCACGATAAGAATGTGATTGAGACTGGGCACGCACCTGTAATCCCAGCATTTGAGAAGCTGAAAACAGGAGAATCACTATGAGTCTGAGCTATGTAGTGAGACCCTGTACACATGCATAATTGTAATTGTACATAGTACCTACCAGCCTATTCCAATGTTAGGATATAATGTCAAGTGGTGGAGCCCATTACAATTGGGATAGTCCAGTGCTTCACTTCGAAGTACAGAGTTCTAGTTGGATAATTTTGGAAATAAATTCTGAACCATTTTCATCATTAACAGATGAAAAGATTTTTAAGACTAAGTGCATAGACTTTTTAAGTCTACCACTGACTTGTTGAAATTAGTCAAAATGGTAATGAGAATGTTTCCTACACAAGTACATAGCTCAAGGAGCAAAGAAATCTTCCTATCTAACACCTGTTATTGCACACAGCTAAGTTAGGTAGAAACCTTATGGGAAATCAGACAGGAAAAGATCTTTAAGTTAATGCGGGGCCAGGGAATTAGCTCAGTAGAATAAGCCCTTCCCTGGAAAGTGCAGGTTCCTGAATTCAATCCCTGGTACCTCAAAACAAAAAAACAAAACAAAACAAACAAACAAACAAAAAAAAGAGTTAGTCTGGAAGCTGAGAGTACATTGGAACTGTGGAAGAGGTACATTTATTAAAGGCCAGACTTCAAGACAAAAGGTAGAATGTCTGTATAAACTTCCACCAGGAATGAATGGCAGTGATTGATATTCTAAATAACCCATCACTTTGGGTGGTGAGGAAGAGCCACTGACCCATCCCCTCCAAGAAAAGCACCTATTCTCTTGTATGTATGCTTGCTGTGTGACTTGTTTCCCAATTTGACCTTCATTTAATCAATATTACCTAAGCAATTGTACTCATCTAATTGTTCACCATAGTTTTGTCCCATCTAATGCCTACCTTGTGATTTCCTACTGGATCAGTGTTATCTAAATCACTTGAGTGATTATACTTAAAATCTTATTAGTTGATTACAGTTTTTTCCACCTTAGACCCACCTCACCTCATGGTTTTACTCTATAAAATTTCCTTGAAAAGTAGGGCAAGCCACACATGACCCCTTCTATATGTCTTAGACAAAAGATTTCTTTTCCCAATAAATATAGCTCTCTTTCTCCAATAGATTCTGCTCTTAACTTCCATCGTTTTTAAAATTCATTCTTTGATTTTAGAGAATATGAACTTGCACTGGACATCTAGCAGTTTGAGGCTTTCTTTCCCCTCTATCACGACCAAGCAGAGGAGTTTTGAGATGTTATTTGATAAAGTAAGACAAGAATGTACCTCAGTATCTGTGAAACAACTGCACTTCTGATTTAGAAAGAGTATCTGCCAGCCTGGTGAAACACTGCATCAGCCTAGGATCTAGTACCTATAGCACACAATGTAAAAAGAAAGAGAAGATTACCTTGATTCACAACTTCAAGGGATTCAGTCCATGTTTGACTGGTTTGTGTCAAGAACTTTATGGTGATACAAACCTTCCTAGTTCAACACAGGTGGGAACTGGAGTAGAGGAACAATGATGGAAAATAAAAGACCAGGGACCAAGCATAGTTCTCAAATTCTTTCTCCTATGATATACCGGGGCAGGTAAAGACTATGCTATACTAATCTCCTACCTAGCTCCCAAGCTAATCATGTCGACACAGTTAAGTTTTACTGCCACAAACATCAACTTCTTGAATATTTGCACTCTAAATAAATATTTATTTCTCTTTATTGCCAGATTTTGCCAATCCAACCACCCATTGTTTGGATCACCTCTCTATATGCTTGTATGCCACTATCACGTTTTTCTGTACTCTGCTTCGTACCTCATAAATGCTACTATACCAGTAGTTTTTCAATAGCTTATGGCTTATATGTTTCTCATAGTCCTTACATCTCAGTCTCCTTCACAAGAAAGAGCTTACTGGGTCTCTTGGTCACCAGTTAGCCTACAATGGGATTCTTGGTAAAGCTCTCAAGTCAGTCCACTGCTGGCCTGGAGACCACTAATCTATCACCAGATCTGCGAAGGCCTTGTTCCTATATTTGTTCAATGAGCTGTAGTCAAATATGGTGGGCTTCTGTGATCTTAAGCTCCATTAATTATGTGCTGGGATCTTCTAGATGGAGTATGGATGTCATGGCAGAAACTCTGAAGTGCCTCAGAAGGAGATATGCTTGCCTTTTACATCATCCACGGCCAGTAAAAATAGTAAAGCATCTCCAACTTCCTCATCTTGAACATAGATTGCCAATAATTCTCAATGATTCATACACTTTTAGTTCAACAACATAGCATACTGTTTGGTAATTTGTTCAATCCTCCTACATCTTCTGAATTTAGAAGATTTACAATGCTGACTCTGCCTTGGAAAGATTTATGTTTGATTCTAAAACTCTATTAAGAGTTGGTAAAGTTTTAAAATATAATTGCAAATTTCCACACTGCTCTTCACAAAGCTCTTATGCATAAAAGTTCAGTGATGATTTGAAGTAGAACTGCTTTTGCAGCTTAATTCACAACAGGGGGTTACTAAAATATCAAATCAATTATTGGAAGAGATTTATATCAAGTGTCATTCCAGGCCAGCAACTAAAGGATCTGTCTTGAATGTTTGATTTGTAATTAGCTAGGAAGTTTTAGCACTAGTGAGTTACTCACATACCCAGGTAGGAAGGAATAATTTTACAACAAGACTAAAACTTTAGCAAGAATAATGTCTTTCAAGTGTTCATTTCATAATTTTGATTAATATCTGTATCTGCAGTTTCCTGTTCCCATTAAAGTAGAATTCAGTTTTCTGAAAAAACACTAACATTTATTCTGCACATTTGTAATTTTGAAGCAATCACATTTCTTATAACAACCCAAAGTTCAAATGCTTTATTGGTTGTAAAGTGCATTTTTTTTTTCTTCTAGGGCATTATTTCCTTCTCACGCTGTCAGGTCATGTACTCACTCACTCATGTCTTATGAGAAGTAAAGACCTATAATTTTCTAACGGCAAATCAATTAATACTTTCTGAAATAATTTGCTTTGCACTTCATTTTTAATTAACATATGAGTGCAAATTAAAACTCTTTGCTGTGATGATTGGGTGAGTTGGTAAAAAGCCACACTCAAAAATAAGAAGTGAACAAAAGAACTGTAGAGAGAGAGCCCTGTGTGACTGGCTTACCTAAGCTAAAATAAAACACTGCTGTTCATACCTACATTTTGTTCTGCTTTACTTGGATTCTCAATAAGTTTCAATATGAAGCAAAATAAAATGGCATATTTTTAAGTAGCCATATGACTAATAAAACATACACTTTAGGTTAACCTTTTTCTATTATGGTAGAAAAATAATATGAGATCTGCTCTCTTATGAAATTTTAGGGGATGGCACAGTATTAAAGATTATAAGCAATGAATTTCAGCCTCTGTATGTCTTATATGCATGAATGCAATTTTATACTTGTTGAATAGTGCGTATCTATTTTTCTCCTCCTTTCATCCTTAGAAGCTATCATTTGAATGACTAACTTCTTTAGAGATCTGTGTTAGTCTAATCATGCTGTGCTTGATCTTTTACTATGGGCATGCTTTGTTTCACATATATGCCAACAATCTTAATCCATTCCTTTATTAATAGATATTTACTTTGTTTTAAGAGCTTAATTTCTCTATATTTTTGAATATTTTAGTTTTCCATCTACAATACTTTTTTATTTTCATGTCTATCTAGTCAACAAAACATACTTGATGGGACTTCAGTTTTCTTAAAAATTTGACATTTTGTTTACATAATGTGTTCTGTCCCAGAGAACATGCTTATTTCTCTAGAGCAGAATGTGCATTCTCCTTCCTTTGCTGAAATATTCTGTATTCTTGTCAGGTGCATTTGTTCTGTGGTTTTACTATACTAGGGAGACAATACGATATTTACACATGTGTGTCTGCTTTGTTTCACTTATGAGTATATGTTCAAGTGGCATCCACTTCAATATAAAGGCTTGGAGTTTATCATTCTTAATAGCTGAATAATACTCCATTGTGTAAAAATACCACATCTTTTTCAACCATTCCTCAGGTGATGGGCATCTTGGTTGTCTCCAAGATTTGGCTATCACAAATTGTGCTGCTATAAACATAGGCACACATATATCACTATGATATGATGTTTTCAGATCCTCTGGGAAAATTCCCAGTAGAGGAATAGCTGGTTTAAATGGGATTTCCAGTCCAACTTTTCTAAGCAGTCTCCATACTGATTTCCATAACGGTTGCACCAGTCTACATTCCCACCAGAAGTGGAGAAGGGTTCCTTTTCCCCACAGCCTCTCCAACATTTGCTGTTGGGTAATTTCTTTATAATAGCTATTCTTTCTGGAGTGAGATGATATCTCAATATTGTTTTCATTTGCATTTCACAAATGGCTAGCGATGTGGAGCATTTTTTCATATATTTATTCGCTTCTTTAATTTCATCCTCTGAGAAGTGTGTGTTCATCTCCGATGCCCATTTCTGGATTGGGTTTTTAAAATTTGGGGCCCTAGTGTTTTTTAGTTCTTTATAAATTCTAGAGAGCAGACCTTTGTCTGAGTACTTATTTGTCATGATTTTTTCCAAATTTGTGGGTTGCCTTTTCACTTCATGTTTTTAAATACTTCAATATTAGGTCAAATATTTCTTCCTGTGGAAAAATTTGCTAAATATTGACAAATTGCTTCTTCAACATTCACACCAGTTTTCAGTGTCACAAACTGTTCTGATTAATGATTGCTATTTCTGAACCTAGAATTGTAGACCAAGAGCATTGCCACCATTATTGTATCTTTTCCATTTGTTGTAATTTTCTCTTCCTCTTCCTGAATTAACTTGTATGGAATTTAAAAGACATCAATCTCAGAACAAAAAGAAAAAAAAGAGAAAGAAAGGAAAAAACCTCATTATTCCCCTTCTCCCTGTTGTGAGGCAGACATTAAAAACTTGGATATTCAAAAGATTCCATATATCCATGGGAATTGGAAAGCCACTCTGCATGCACGGGTAAAAGTGCATATTAAAAAAAAAATGCCTGACAAGACTATAAGTTTCAGTATTAAAACAGACTTGTGCACAAATAAAAGTACAACAATGAAGAAGAGAGCAACCATAAACCAATAAATAGAAACTCCAGCAGATTCTGAAGAAAAGGGAAAAACAGATTTTCATAGTTTCGTTTTCAAAGAAACATCATAAGACTACATATGTGCATGAAATGTTGTCCTTTGAATGAAAAACAAATGTAGGACCTGTTTCTGCGGAAAAGAGCTGATGATGAATCTTCTAAACATGACACAATTAAAAAAAGAAGTAATGCCTGAAACATGCTTAAAGAACTAAAATTAGAAGCAAAAAATTAAGAAAATTATGTATGAACAAGATTGCAAAGTCAGTAAAGGCATAGAAAACCTAAAAATAAACCAGAATGAGATTTGTGGGCTAAATATTATAGTAATGAAATGAAACTTGTGCTAGAGACACTCAAAGGTAGATTGGGGCCAGCAAAAATCAGTGTGTTTAAGATAGTTTACCTGCAGAATAGAAATAATCACACCAGGAACAGAAGGAGAAAGTGGCTGAGGAAAGTGAAAAGAATCTGAAGGGTGTGTGGCACAGCACTGAGAGGCCAACATGTGCACTGGAACACAAAAGCTCCGCGGTCTAAGCGCTTGCCTGGCAAGCACAAGGAACAGATTCCACCCTTGGTACCACATGCCATGCAGGCCTCAGAACACTCGGTGTAACATGCTGGCCATTGAAACTAGTAGCTGTGGCTCACACCTATAATCCCAGCACTGGGGAGGCTGAGACAGGAGGATCACTACAAGTCTGAGCTGTGTAGTGAAGCCTTTTACCAAATATATAATTTTTTTAAAAAAGAATAGATCCATGTTTTCATCACTACTGATACAGAAGTACCACTTCCGAACAATATAACCCTTTTTATGACAAAAACTTCAGGGAGCAAAGAATTATAACTAAAGCCATACATGAAAAGCTCACTGTCATTGCATCCAATTGTGAACGACCAGCAAACATTCTTCTGTGAACAAGAACAAGCCAAGAATCCAACCATTCGCTATTTCCATTCAGTGTAGAATTAGAAGATTTAACCAGAGCAATTATGCAATAAAAAGAAATAAAAGCAATGAAACTGGTAAAAAATAATTAAAATAATCTGTTTATAATTGAAACAATTTTATGTGGAGAAAATACTAAAGATTACATTAAAATGTCAGAAATAGTAAATTTCATACATTTGAATTATATAAACTTGAAATATAAATAGTAAGCTACTAACATGTATTAAAAAGTGAAATCTAGAAAGGAAATCAGAAAGCAGTCTCAATAACAGAACAAAAATAATGGAGTTTGGATTAAATTTAAGCGGGTGAATTACTTATATGCAGAAAACGATAAAATACTGCTAATGCAATTGAAATGGAAAGACAAAAAGAAATGGAGGGAAATCCCACATTCATTGATTAGAAATTTTAGTATTGTTTGCCTGTCTATATTATTCAAATTGATTTACAGATTAAATTCAATCCCTATCACAACCACAGTGTTAATTCTTCCAGAAATAGAAAACTAATTGTGCTGAAATTAATTGCAAAGTAACTTTTAATGAAAAGTCTTGTTGTAGAAAAACAGGTGGCGTATTTTAAGTTCAATGACTCAAAAATGACAAATCTATGATTATCAAAAGATTAAAAATGGACATATGGCTCAATGGAATAGATGATAAAACCCATAAAAAACTTTCATAGGTATGTTCATAAATGGGATTTTCAGTATGAGTGACAAGGGCATTCAGTGGAGAATGGACAATTTTCAATGATTGATGTGAGAAAACCTTAAAACCTGCTACAAAAGAATAACTTTGAATCCTTATTTAACACCTCATACAATGCTAATTCAAAACAGGTCCATAAACTAATAGAGGTACACTCTAAAAATTGTATAAGGAAACACAGTCCAAAACCTATATGATGTTAGGAAATTTGTTGTTCTTAGACATAATATAGTCCTATGCAAACAAAGAAAAGAGATAAATAGGACTTCATGAAAAAAATTAAAAGTATGTCAAAGGGTCAGCCAGATAGCTCAGTAGATTAAAGCACCTGCTTAGGCAGACACAGGGCCTGGGTTTTGATCCCTGGTTTGCAGTGCTGGCCCTGCCCCTGGGGTGCAATGAGACAGTGAGTAAGACTGGGCGTGGTGGCACATGACTATAATCCCAGTGCTTGGGAGGTTGAAAATAGAATCACTATGAGTCCAATCTGTGTAGTGAGATCTTGTAAGTCCTGTACTACATACAAAATAAATATATAAATAATAAAAAGTAGGTCAAAAATATCATCACAAATATAAAAGGCAATCCATAGAATGGAGGCTAATATTTGTAAAAAACAGCTATCTCATGAGGGATTCATTTGAAGAATAAAATATTCCTCAAATTCCACCACAAAACAAGTAACAAAAAATTCTGACGTAAAAATGGGTAAGACTTGTACAGATCTCCAAGGATATTCATATGCCCAGCATGCACACAAAAGGTATTCAGTGCAATCAGGAAAATGCAAACCCAGACTTAAATGAAATATCGTCACATAACTATTAGGATGATTATATGAATTCATTAATAAACAAAATGTAATATTCAAATATGAAACAAACTTTTGTACATTCTTGTGGTAAAGTAAAAGGGTAAAGCCACTTGCTAACCTTGCTGTTGTTGTATGTGTGTGTGTATGTGTGAATATAGTCTCCCTGTGTAGTTCAGGCTGGCATTAAATTTACTACGTAGCGCAGACTGACCTGCAGTCACAATGAACCTCCTGCTCAGCCACCTGAGTGCTGGGATTTCAGGCATGTGCCACCATCCCTGGAAGCTACTCAGTAATCTTTCATATGAGTCTTATATGATCTATTGATTCGTCTATTCAATATATTCTAAAAATAGTTGGTTAGAGTCTTGAAAATATACTTGTATACTTATGTTTACAGCAGTATGACTCTCTAAGTGGAAGTAATCCAAGTATCTGTAAACAAAATAACAGTAAACTACGATTCAGCCTTAAAAGAAAGGAAATTATGCCATGTGACATGAACATTGAAGTAATATGGGAGCCCTTGAAGCTGGAAAATTGGTCAAATGTGTGAAAGAGGCACTAGGCCTGGGTGCCTAAAGCAGACAGGCTACTTCAGTCTTGAGATAAGCATCTTGACTTGTTAGTGTCAGCTATTTGTCACTAGGCAACCTTGTGTCACATGTTACTAACTTTGCAAAGGTATAAATAAATGTCCATATTTGTTCCTCTGGGTGTCCTCTCACCAACCAGGCAGACAAGACACCACCTAACACAGCTCTTGTCTTCTTGTATATCTTTTCCTCATTCCTGTACCCCTTTCTTTCCTGTTAGGACAGATCACACTGAGACTACAAAGTAGTAGTGGATCGCTACAAAGTAAATAAACCAGTCACAAAATGAAAATCCTGGATGCTTTTACATACGTGGAATAGTAAGAGAAAGGAAACTCCTGAAAGAGTAGAACTGATTGGCAGGGGATAGAGGAAAGAGGGAATAGTGTGCTATGTTTAATGGGTATAGATTCTCAGTTTGCAAGATGGAAGGTTCTAGAACTAGATAGTGGTGATGGTTGCACAATAGAAGTATAAATAGGACCACTGAATTTTGGTATTAAAAATAGTTAAGATGATATGTTTTATGTTGTTCATCATTTGCAATTTTTTTAAAATTGAAAAGAATAGCATCACTTTTATTTGAATTTCTTTGAAAATTTTTATATATTTATGAATTAATTGTATTTTATTTTTAATGAATGGCCTTTTCATGCCATTTTACCATTTTTGAAATTATTGAGTGATTTTTTGATCAATTTTAATAAAGTGTCATTAAACAGAAAATAAGTTTTATCTGATATATCTACATAAACTTTGAAGGAAACTTTGTATTATCTGTTGATTAGCAGAATGTGGAGCTATTTGGAGAGCAAGGTATTGTAGTAAGGCTGAACAGTAATAATTAGTGGTAGAATTTTGTTAGTTCACTGTCACTTTGTCTCCCTATTTTTGGTAATATAAACCCCTAATTTGTATTATTTTGAGACCATACATTGATTTCACAATGACCTTCCAAAATCAAGCATTATATGACTTCACAAATTGGAGTCCCTCTAAGGTTTTTAAAATTTATTTTTCTATAAATTACATTTGTTATGCTGTGTTTGGCTTGTATACTGGGACACTTTTTTGTTTCCAAAAGTATTATAAAACAAATGAGTTGATTTAGAAAAAAAAATGCAATACATAATTTATTAGTTTTCTTCTCTTAATGCTTATTTTGCCTTGACTCCTAAGTGAGTAATATATTGGATTATTTCTACACATTTCTTCACACTATTTTTATTTTAATTTCTTGAATGGCATTACTCACAAGCAATGTAATAAAATAATTGCATATTATAAAATGTTATGAAATGCATGTAATTTTCAGCATGACTTGGTGTTTATCATCTAGAATACTTGATCTTCTAGAATCTTAATATCTGAAAGCTTTAAAAGCTTCTATTATTATTCCTGGAAACAGTATATTATGAAAGGTTGCAGACACCATTAAATATCTTTACTAAACACATTTAAATTAACATATCTAAATGCTCAAAGTTTAAATAAAATTGTAACCTCTCTCTCTCTCTCTCTCTCTCTCTCTCTCTCTCTCTCTCTCTCTCTTTCTTTCTTTCCTCTTCCACCGCTGCCGCCTCCGCTTCCTTTTCTTCCTCTTCCTCTCCCTCTCCTTTCTTCTTTCTTGTTCTTCTTTCTTTGCCTAGTTGTTCTTGCTACTCAGGAATGATACTGGACTTCCTTGTCTTGTTCCTGATTTATGGGGACAGATTTCTGTTTGGTACTTTTAATATGATACTGGCAACTGGTATGTCATAAATGGCTTTTATCATATTGTGATAAGGCCCATCTGTAAAAAAAAATAATAAATAAAATAAAATAAAATTGTAACTTATTAATTAGAATATAAAAATTTTATTGTGATGGTGTTACATAAACTAATGTTTGATATTATGAGTAATTAAACTTAAAATGGACTAAAAGCTATCATTGAACCTATGGATTTTAACTGGGCAATTGGTACTTCGTATTCAGTTTTACAAAATGGCTACATTAAGGAATTTCCTTTCCACTCAAAAGCAAGCTGCATGAAGTACACTACATTCCTTGCATGGAAGTCAAAAGTTAATGATATATATAAAATCAACATTACATAGTTAATTATGTAAGAGTGTGGTATGACTAATCAGGAGACTCAGGGCATTCTCTCTTCCACCTTTGACTTAGTGTATGAGGATATGCCCTCTGTTCTTAGCCATTTATTCCTTATTCCTTATGCTTATCCTCATAGAAGTCTGTTAGAATCATTGGTGGGTTTACTATAAAATTTAAGAAATTTGACATTCAATAATTTGTCCATGCACAAGTCACTTCGAGGCCTTATGGGATGCAAATGTTTTCCAATTCCTGTTTTCACGTAATTTTGCTGAGGAGTTGGTCCTCTGGACCAGGCCCCTCCAATTGTAGTATGCTGCTATATTCAAAACTACTTAGAATATGTACCCTGTATCAGTTCTATATGAATTGAATAAATGCACAATAAATGCTCACCTGCAGTTACAACCATTTATCATTCATAGATTTTTCCCTTCAAAGACATTTCTCCTTTTCTTATAATAATTTATAACAATTTGGACAGTCTCAAATCCTGGAGACATTGTTGGATTTACCAGGATTCTCCAAGTAAACAAAACCAATATATTGTGTTAAGGGGCAAAGATTTTAAATAAAATAAATATCCCAAGTCAAAAAGTGAAATAGAAAGAAAAATGAAAATTTCCCCTTCTTCCTCTATTTGTTTTATTCAGGTTCTGGATGGATTATATAATTCTAATATTGGGAAGGATTTCTTACTTTTGAACAGAGTTGGCAGATTGAAATGCTGTTCCCATCTGAAAAGAAACTCACAGATACACCTGGAAACAATATTTATTCTGGGCACCCCATGGCCCTCTAATAGTGACTCATATAAACTACCACATCTGTTTTCTTATGTGTAATCCTTTTCTTTCCCAGCGTCAGGCATTACCAGAATCATCAGGAGGTTTTTTTGCTATTGTTTAGTTTCTGTCTTAATGAATATTCTTAGAATTCCAACCTAGATTCCCTGAATAAAGAAAGGTGGAAGAGGTTATAGACTGATTTGAACAAGTTCACCAAATGCTCTTTATATTTACTGACATTTAAGAGCTACCCACTCATATTTATAATTTGGGAGATGTGTATGTGTGTGTGCATGTGTGTTTTAGAAATTAAAACCAATTGTTCTTCCTGTGTGATGGGGACACAGTGTAAAACATGAGTGTGATCCTGATGGCACCCATTGACTGAACCACCTTTTTTCTGTGATTTCCCCTGGCTGCAACGTGCAGTGCAAGGATCCTGGGAGACTGTCTTAGCACACAACGCAGGCAGTGACTCTGGAGGATGTACTTGTGAACTTCACCTTGGAGGAGTGGGGCTGTGCTAATCCATCTCAGAAGAAGCTCTACAGAGAAGTTATGTGGGAAACACTTATGAATATGACTGCTGTAGGAAAGACCTGGGAAACCAGGAAATTGAAGAATTCAAGCACTACTTAAGAAACCCAAGAAATGAAAAGATACAACATTTGATCAAAATAAAGTTTGGAATCAAAGTGAAAGTATATTGTTTTGGACATCATATGAGAATGAGGAGATGCAGTGGGCTGCTCTAAAGCCAACAGAGAGCCTCCCTTGTAAAAAAGCCCTGGCTGGGCATTTATCAGTAAACACATCTATTTTACCTCACAATGGAATGAAGTGCCATGAGTTTGTGGGATTTGATCAGAAACTAAATAATTTTAATAAACACAGAAAATCCTGCAGTGATTTCCAGTCCTTTCAGAAGCATGTAAGGAGAAAACACCATAGAGAAACTCTTTCAATATGAACAATGTGGGAAAACCTGCTATGATCTTAGCAAAACAACTCAGCCTGGAGTGGAGACATTTGTACACAAGCAAAGAGGAAAAGCCTACAGTACTCCCACTAGTATTAGAATCCATGAAATAATTCACACTGTACGTGGTCTACAGGGTCCCACTATACAGATCAGACCAGTGATCCACCTGTTTTCATCCACCCAAATGCTGGGATTACAGGTGCATGCTACCATGCCCCATCTCAGTCATCTACTCAGTGCACCCCAAGGCAGTGCTAGCATGGCACACCAGGGATAGAATACTGGTCCCTATGCCTGCATAAGCAGGCACTTTAGTTTGGGGAGCTAACTGTCAGATCTTGAAAACAATAGTATGATATGCATAATTGTACCTGGTTTTTGTTGTGGTTGTTGTTCATATTGGGGTCGATATCATGAATCATAACACTTTTCTTTCTGTTTTTTTCTTTTTTTTTTCAATTCTGTCTCAGGCTCTTTTTTTTTTTTTCGTTTTCCTGTAATTTTATTGAGAAAAACATAGCAATGAGACAGTTTCAAACCAAATTGGTAGGACAGTTTCAAAAATAAACACATTGCATACATTCTTCCTAGTGGTTAATTGCTGTAAAAGATGAGGACATGATATACTATTTAAAAACACTATTAGAACAAATCCTTCTATTCATTAAGACAATGTAACTATATATCTATTCTAACAATTTTAAATACACAGATACAAAATGGAGATTCATCTGTATCCCCTTTTTTTGTTAAGTTCCTTTTTTCAATATTATAGTTGTGTCAACTAAGTAAAATATTCTAAAAGAGTCCAGTAGTCCATAATAGTACTGGGTCTTCCACTTCACTGGCAATGTCAGAAATTGTTCTCCTGCATCCCCTACAGATCAACATAACAACATGGCTTTACTTCTCATACTTCGTTTTTATACTTGTCTGCTGGATGGTTAAGACTAAGATAAAGCAAGACCTGTGCAACAAGTGTTGTAGCTTTTGGATCTGATAAGGTCAATAAAATCCCCTCAGGATTTATCCTGAGATCCTGTACCTCAGATTGCAGATCCTTTGTCAGTGTCAGCCATTTGGATGAGTCACGGCCATTGCTTGGCCAATGTGCTCTCTGTGAAAGCCTGAGAGAGTGTTTTATCTCCATGTGACTCTCCTTAGGCACACTCTCAATCATCAATCACTTTCCTCTTTGGCCCCAAAATCTCCCTGATCAGAAAATTTGGGACACTACCGAGTTCCATGACGTTACAGTACAAGTCCTCATATGTCCTGAGTCTTAATTGACCTTAGAAGGCTGGGCCAAAATGTTGGCTTTTCTTGCGGCCCTGCTTTTTCTCTAATTTTGGTCTGCAAACTTAGGTTGTTAACCATCCAGAAGACAAGCTTATTGTTATTACCATACAACTTAGACTGCTAAGCTTAACCTCACTATCTGCATATCAAACATCTTAGGCATAATATGGAACAGGTATTTTTCATCAAGTATTGATATGTTGAACTTTAAGACACTACAGACTATTATAAAAACATTTAAAAATTAGAATATATTTTAAAAATAGGCATAAAGAATTATATAATTCTTATGTTTACAAGTAGTCCAAAAATCTAACAACATACAATCTTGAAGAAAGAGAGTCCCACAACATTCCTTTTCCTGTCTCTTGCCTTTATTCACCACACCCTTCTTTTTGAACAGTCATCTACCAAAGAGAAAGCACAGCAGCAACTGGCATGTCATGACAAGCAGCCCATATTTAGAAGACCAGAATGACAGGCACTCCGAACATGAACCAAATATTACAAATTGCCATCTTCAGTGCAGTTGCTTAGTTCACAGGTGTCAGTATATATCATTAGTCAGGGTGATAATCTTTCCAATTAACTTCGAGATTCAAAAATCTTCTGGAGATTCTCAGGATCATTACTTTGCCCATCTTCTATATATAACTGTATGGCTTATCATTGTCATGTTTACTAGCTCTGCTACTTTCCCTCTCTTGTTTAGTTAGTCCTCTTGTTCTTGCTTTCCTTTTACTTGTATTATGCATTTCTATTTGTATTTCTTCTTTTGAGTTCTTATACTAGAGAAATTATATGATATTTACACATGTGTATCTAGTTTATTTCACTTATGAGTATATGTTCAAGTGGCATCCACTTCAATATAAAAGCTACAAGTTTATCATTCTTTATATCTGAGTAATGCTCCATTGTATAAAAATACCACATCTTTTTCATCCTTTCCTCAGGTGATGTGCATCTTGGTTGTTTCCAAGATTTGGCTATTACAAATTGTGTTACTATAAACATGGGTACACATATTTCACTACGCTATGATATTTTCATACCCTCTGGGAAAATTCCCAGGAGAGGAATAGCTTGTTTAAATGGGATTTCCAGTCCAACTTTTCTAAGGAGTCTCCACACTGATTTCCATAATGGTTGCACCAGTCCACATTCCCACCAGCAGTGAAGAAGCATTCCTTTTTCCCCACAGCCTCTCCAACATTTGTTGTTGAGTGAT
The DNA here is from genome assembly GCF_000260255.1 of Octodon degus. NCBI lineage: Eukaryota > Metazoa > Chordata > Mammalia > Rodentia > Octodontidae > Octodon > Octodon degus. The sequence continues at coordinate 14,482,177 of NW_004524606.1, forward strand.
TTCTTTATGTTAGCCATTCTTCCTGGGGTGAGATGATATCTCACTGTTGTTTTAATTTGCATTTTGCAGATGGCCAGTGATGTGGATCATTTTTTCATATATTTATTCACATGTTTAAATTCATGCTCTGATAAGTGTGTGTTCATCTCAGATGCCCATTTCTGGATTGGGTCTTTGAATTTTGGGGCGCTAGTGTTTTTTAGTTCTTTATAAATTCGAGAGAGCAGACCTTTGTCCGAGTACTTATTTGTCATGATTTTTTCCAAATTTGTGATTTGTCATTTCACTTTGTTGGTAATTTCTTTTGACGTGAAAAAACTTCTCAGTAAGAGCAGGTCCCAGTTGTTAACTGTTTCAAGTGTTTCCCATGTGATTTGATTTTTGTTCATGAACTCTTTGCTTACTCCTATGTCTTCAAGAATTCCTCCTACTTTCTCTTACAGGAGATTTAGTGTCTCTGTTTCAATGTTTAGATCTTTAATCCAGTTTGACTTTAGCTTAGTACATGGTGATAGAGGTGGGTCGAGTTTTAGGTTTCACCATATAGAGAGCCAGTTTTTCCAGAACCATTTGTTAAAGAGGCTATCTTTCTTCCAGTGAGTATGTTTGGCACCTTTGTCAAAGATAAGGTGGCTGAATGTGTTCACAGGGGCTTCAGCATTTTCTAATCTATTCCATTTATCCTCAGGTCTCTTTTTTTTTGCCAGCAACATGCTGATTTTATCACAATATTCAAGTCAGGAAATTCAAGTCAGGAATCATAATGAAGTCTGCATTGCTTTTATTGCCCAGGATTGCCTTTAATATTCTAGGTGTTTTCTGGTTCCAGATAAAGTATAGGAATGATTTCTCTAGCTCTGTGAGGTATGTTGGCAGTAGTTTGATAGGGATTGCATCAAAACTGTACAGCTATTTTGGGAGCATGGCCATCTTCACAATGTTGGTTCTTCCTATCAAAGAGCAGGGAATATCTTTCCATTTTCTGAAATCCTCTATGATCTCTTTTTTAAGAGTACTGTAATTTTCTTTGAAAAGTTCTTTGACTTCTTTAGTTAGATTAATTCCAAGGTATTTCATTTTCCTTGGTGCTATTGTAAAAGGTATTGTTTCTATAATTTCCCTCTCAGTGTGTTTGTTGTCTGTGTAGAGGAATGCTATTGACTTTTGGGTATGACTTTATAACCTGCTATGCTACTGAATTTCTGTATTAATTCTAGGAGCTTTTTCGTGGAGTTTTTTGGGTCTTCCAAGTAAAGTATCATGTCATCTGCAAATAAAGATAATTTAAGCTCTTCTTTACCTATTCTTATTCCTTTTATTTCTTTCTCTTGTCTAATGGCTGTAGCTAATGATTCCAGAACCATATTGAATAAGAGTGGTGATAGAGGACATCCTTGTCGTGTACCAGATCTAAGAGTAAAAGATTTCATTTTCCCCCCATTTAGAATTGTGTTAGCTGTTGGGTTTTCATAAATGGCTTTTAGCAGATTGAAGTAGAGCCCATGTATTCCAGTTTTCTGTAGGACTTTGAGCATGAATGAGTGTTGGACTTTGTCAAAGCCTTTTCTGCATAATGGAGATGATCATGTGATTTTTAGTTTCCACTCTAATGATATAGTGTATTACATTTATAGATTTTTGAATATTGAAACATCCTTGCATCCCTGGGATGAATCCTATCTGGTCATGGTGTATGATCTTCTTGATGATTTGCTGTATTGTATTTGCTAGGATTTTATTGAGGATTTTTGCATCTTTGTTCATGAGGGAGACTGGCCTGTAGTTCTCTTTCTTAGTTGCGTCTTTTCCTGGTTTTGGTATCAGTATAATACTTGCCTCCAGGAATGATTTTGGTAGGATTGCTTCCTTTTCAATTTCATTGAAGAGTTTGAGCAGTACAGGGACTGCATCTTCTGTAAATTTCTTCTGGAATTCAGCTGTGAGTCCCTCCAGACCTGAACTTTTCTTTTTCAGTAGATATTTATTACATCTTGTATTTCATTGGCTGTTACTGGGGTATTGAGAGTGGTTATATCTTGTCAATTCAGTTGTAATTTGTACTTTTCTAGGAATCTGTCCATTTCTTCTGTGTCTTCTATTGTATGACAGTAAATTCTCAAAGTAGCTATTAATAATCTTGTGAGTTTCAACTTGGTCTGTGGTTATTACCCCCATTTCATTCCTTATTACTTGAATTTGAACTTTTTTCTTTCCTCTGTTTGATGAGGTTCACAAGGTGCTTATCAATTTTATTTAATCTTTCAAAGAACCAACTTATTGCCTTGTTAATTCTTTGAATTGTTTTCTTTGTCTCAATTGAATTAATTTCTGCTCTAATCTTTCTGATTTCTTCCTGTCTTTGGGCTCTGAGTTTGGTTTGCGCTTCTTTTTCTAGTTGTTCAAAGTGCAGCATTAGAGTATTTATTTGTTCCCATTGTGTTTACCTAATGCATGAGTTCACAGCTATGAATTTCCCTCTGAGAACTGCTTTCATCGTATCCCATAAATTGCGATAAGTTGTGCTTAAGTTTGCATTGAATTGTAGAGATTGTTGAATTTCTTGTTTAATTTCATCTGGGACCCATTGATTGATGACTAGGATGTCATTTAATTTCCATGTATTTATTGTTTTTTTCTGGTTTCTTTTGTCATTTATTTCCAGTTTTATTGCACTGTGGTCAGATAATGTGCATGGGATAATTTCTGTTTTCTTGCATATACTTAAGCATGACCTATGGACCAGTATGTGGTTGATTTTAGAAAATAACCCATGTCCAGCTGAGAAAAATTTGTATTCCATTGTGTCTGGATGGAACATTCTGTGTATGTCCAACAAGTGCATTTGTTTTGCACACTGATTCAGTTCTGTTATTTCTTTGCTAATTTTTTTCTCCTCGACCTATCTTTTTGGGATAAGTGCATGTTGAGGTCTCCTGTAAAGATTGTGGTATTGGATATTAGAGTTTTCATGTCCATTTATATTTGCTTTATATACTTGGGTGCTCCCATGTTTGGTGCATACATGTTTATGAGTGTTACCTCTTCCTCTTGAAATTTTCCCCTAATCAGTATATAGTGGCCTTCTTTATTTCGCTTGATCATTGTTGGCTTGAAGTTGAGACTGTCTAAGAATAGGATTGATAATCCTGCATTTTTCTGAGGTGCTGGGGCATGTAATAATCTGCTCATTCATTTGACTTTCAGCCTATGAATGTCTTTATGAGTTAAATGTGTTTCTTGTATACAGCATATTGTTGAATTTTGTTTCCTAATCCACTGTGCCATTCTTTTTCTCTTAATTGGTGAATTGAGTTCATTTACATTGATGGTTATAATTGAGATGCACTGACTTATGATTGACATGTTATTTACATGTTGTCATTTGTTCCTTTTTCTCCTGTGTTGCTTGCCCTATTTAGTTGGTTGCTTCTGATCCCATTTGTGGAGTTCTGATCATTTTGGTCCCTCTCTAGAACATCTTTCAGTAGCCTGTGTAGGTTTGGCTTTGTAATCATGAAATTCTTTAGCTGTTCTTTGTCATGAAAGTATTTCACTTCTCTATCAAACATGAAAGAGAGTTTTGCAAGGTATAGTAGTGTGGGCTGGAATTTGTTTTCATAGAGTACTTGAAGTACTCTGCTCCATGCTCTTCTTGCCTGCATGGTTTCTGAAGAGATGTCGGCCATAATTCTGATGGGTTTTCCTTTGACTGTGTTCTGCTTCTTTTTGCTAGCTGCTTTCAGTATATTATTCTTGTGCTGAATTTCTGAGACCTTTACTATTATATGTGTTGGTGTGTTTTTAATTGGGTTGAGGTTTCTTGGGGTTCTTTATGCTTCGGTTACCTTAATGTGAGATTGTTCCCTCATATTTGAGAAGTTTTCTGCTATTACTTCTGCCCATATATTTTTTTTAATATCATTTGTATTGACTCCTTCTTTCTCATTGATGCCTATTAGTCTCATATTCTTCATCTTTTCATCATCTTGCAGGTGATGGATTCTTTTTTCCTGCATCCTAGTTGTTTTTTAAGAGATCCTTTCTTACCTTTTCACTAGCTGCACCAGCCACTTTAAGATCTGAAACTCTGTCTTCACGTTCACTTAAACGGTTTTGCAAGCATGTGATTGTGATTTTAAATTCTTCCATATTTCTTTGACTCTGCTTTATGTGATGTATTTCTTTTCTGTATTGCTAATTCAAGGCATCCGTCATTTTTCTAATCTCCTGTATTTTATTTATCAATGTCTTCTTTAGAAGCAGTTATTAATTCTTTTATTGAAGTGTTTTTCTCAGATTGGGTCTTCTCCCTATGTTTCTGTAGTTGATTCTTTACTTCAGATGCTATGAGTTCCGAGAATTCTTTTCTTATTTCAGAAATTTCTGCTCTGAGTTCTTCTATAACTTTCTGCTGTTGCTTATTTACTATTGACACTATTAATTCGTATATTTAAGCTGAGGTAGCAGAAAAGAGTTCCGCTCTGAGTTCCTCTATGACTTTCTGCTGTTGCTTATTTACTATTGATGCTATTAATTCATACATTTGAGCTGAGCTAGTGATCTCTGTACTTGTTCTGGGTGTGCATTGGGTTTCATCCATTTGTTTCTGCATTTGATTCTTTACTGTAGAAGCTATTAATTTAGGGATTTCTTTTTTCATTTACAATCTGAGTTCCTCTATTCTTTTCTGCAGCTGTTTCTTCATTTCACAAGCCTTTGCTTCATTGATTTCAACTGTGTGATTCCCAGTTTGGTCTGTGTTAATGTACTCTGCACTGTTATGGGTGTGCTTGGGTTCTGAAATTGCACTTTGTTCCTTCTTGTTGGCATTTTGTGTAGCACTGTCTTCTGACCTTTGGTGCATTTATAACCTCAGCAACTACTGAAGTTCAGGTGCAGATCTACAAATTTTGGATATATCTAGCTGTGCCTGGGTTGGGTCTGAATGCTGTGCTCAGCTCATTCCTGCAGCTCCCCTTGGGAGTGAACCTGTTGTGCCCCTCTCGCAAGATGTTCTGCTCCTGGACTAACTTGTTGTTTCTGTCCCCTACTTTCTCTGCAGGGATTGCAGCTGCTGGTTTTCACCATAGGCCTGTATGCCAGGAAGAGACAAGTTTGAGTAGGGGAGAGAAGCCGCTCTCCTACACACTCACCAGGCCTGTACTAGGACTGGATTTGGGGGTCTGCTGAAGGCGGCAGAAATTCTCACTCAGCGGGCAAGTTAAGGGTTGCTGCAGAGTGGTGGTGTGTGTCTCAAGGGGTTGGAAGAGGGTCTCACCCATGCTGTGTCTGGGCTGGAACTGGCAGGTCCCTCCAGGACAGGGTAGCCCAAAGCTCTCCCACACTCACAGGACCTGGGCTAGGACTGGATCTGGGGTTACCTAGAACACGGCAGAAATTCTCATGCAGCAGGTGGGGTGGGGGTATGGTGCTGCAGAGCTTTGGGGGGGCCCAAGGGGGTGGAAGCGGGTCTCACCCATGCTGCACATGGGCTGGGACCAGCATGTCCTGCTGGCGCAGGGTAGCCAAAAGCTCTCCAACACAATCACCAGTCCTGGGCTAGGACACTCATAACATTTTTCTTAATATTATTAATTTGCATTTCACTTTTATTTTGATATGCCTTATTTTGTTGTATTAGTTTTATTTCCACTTGTACCAAAAAATAAACTATACTGGTGTGAGTTTAAAAAGAAATTAAAACCTAATGGCAAGAATAATAAGAATGTAACAAATAGTAAAGGTAGGTGAAAAATTGTCCTATTTCTCCAAGAAAATAGCCATTTGAAAGATGGCATTAGGAGAAGACCCAAGACCCTTTAGTTATTGCAACCTGCTCTTGAATAGGGTGGTGGAATTCTGGCCTCCTGGCCTTTCTTTCAGATTCCTGTTGTAGATGATTTCTCTTACTCTTGCTCATTCCTCCCATCTTGTGCTTTCTCACAAGTCTCTAATCAGGGTGACTAGTTCTTACATCACAACCTTCAGAACCATGAGTCATGATAGACTTTTGCTCTTTATCAGCTGTTTATCACCATTATTTCATGATGCTTAGATGAAACTGACTTGTTAAGTTATATTTAACTTTTATCATCTTTCATTCTATTGTACAGTTTACACATTTTTATTATGTCACTTTTCCCCCTGACTTTCTATATCCTCAGATCTGAGATTAAGAAATGAGGGACAAAAATGAGAAATGAAAACTGCCTTACTCTCCTTGTTGAGCATTCTTCTTGAAACCTTAGAACAAAATATAGATGATAGCATGCTTTGAGTAAAAGAAATACTCAAGGAAATATGATAGTGTCACTCCTTCCTTGACACTCTGGGGAGAAGTTTTGTTCAGCATTCCCTTCTGACACACAGTTCTTCCCATGAGTGAGGGCAGAAAATCATATATTTAAACACAGAAAAAAGTGATCTGGTTGGCACAACTTGGACTACTTCTAGCACCACACATGGTGAATCCTGAGTTTAAAATAATGCAGCCAAACTTGAGCCCTCTGATGAGACCCAAGGTGACATACACCAAGGAAGACATTTGTGAAGTGTGAAGCAAGATCCCTGCAAAGTAAATCCTAGCAACAACCCTCAGGACCAGGCATAATTTGAAATTCAGAGAACGTGTGAATTTAGAATGTCATGTTTAGACCAGTTCCATCTTAATACACTTTCCCTGTCTTATGGAAACTCCTGAATAGTGCCTCAGACAGTTTGGAAATAGTATACATTATGAGAAACCATCAACATTAAGGGATAAAACCACATTATATTTAGGCAACCTTTTCATATCTTTGTATCCTATTTTGCTAGCTTTTATATTATAATGCTTTGCTTGAACAAGTGGTGTACTAGAAAGAAATCAAGATGAGAAAATAGAGAGGACTTGATCATTTCAACAAATATTCCAAATTTTTTGTCTTGTTTTACAATTTTGTTTTAAGCAGTTGTGACTTCAGGCTAGAATTTGGAGGATATAATCACATATTGAATGTGATTATCAAGTATATGAACAACTGTACAGTGTGTGTGTGTGTGTGTGTGTGTGTGTGTGTGTGAAATGGAAATGCGTGTTCACTGCATTTACTGCCCATGTTGTTACAGAAATCTGTTCTGTTTCCCCACTCATTCACGCTGAGTATACTCTTATTCAATAGCCATGCTTGCTATTGTGAATTTTAAAATGTACAGTCACTTATACTATTGTGTGAAAATTAAGTTTAATAAAATTGTTTTATTCTTTATTTTTGAAGACCAGAAGGTGCAACATGATTGAAAGCAGAAAGTAAGCATATACTTGTAAAAAGTATATAAATATAAATAAGTTTTTAGCAAATATTTTCTTACAGAAGAATGCACAGAAAATGGCAAACTCTGCTGTCATTGATTTTCCTACATGGTTGTCTTGAGGTTTAAAAGTATTCTGTCAAAATGTCTGTTAGGAAGATGACCCTGACAAAAGGGGCTACCTTAATCATTAGGGTTATTTGAAGGAATCATTTTGGAATGTTACTTCCACATGAAAAACTTTCTCTTGTTATTAGAGTGTGTCAATTTACTTTCCATAGTAATAATAAAATTGCACCATTGTAACTAAAGAAAAGTCTATTTATATGTGAAGGGCATGGCTCAATTCTGGTGGAGGGTGATATGGCTGCATCATATGGCAGGCAGCATCATGAGGGAAGCAAGCGTGACAAGAGGAGATCAGGGTGAGCCAGAGACCAATTCAGAGGAGCCAGGGAGACAGCTCAGTAGAATAAGCACTTGCCAGACAAACATAAGGGCCTGAGTTCAATCCCTTTTTCTGAAAAAAAAAAAAAAAAAAAAAAAAAGAGTGAAAGAGCAATTCAGGGGTCAGACTTACTTTTTTATAACAACTGTTCTGTAAGAATTAAAGAGTCTCATGATGGTAGTTACCTTTCCTTCTTACAAGGAAAAGGCCCCCAATGACTTGTACCTTTTTCACAAAGCTATACTTCTCAGAGGGCCTAAATACCTCCTAACAATGCAAGCTAAAAACCAAGCTTCCAACATAAAAATCCTTGTGGGGGGCCAGGGAGATAGCTCAGTGGAATAAGCACCTCCCTGGCAAGTGCAAGGGCCTGAGTTCAATCCCCTGGTTCTACCAAA
>NW_004524606.1:14490412-14491766 GCF_000260255.1 Octodon degus
ATATTTGGGAAGTTTTCTGCTATTACTTCTGCCCATATTTACCAAACTATTTTATAGCAACTTCTTCCATTTATCTCATTAATTTACATAGATATTATTTATCTCATTTAATATTGTCTTCCCAATAGATAATATATTGTTTAGCACTAAATAACACATCATAATTTTTTAAACACATGAATGCATAAAGAAAATAAATATCATGGGAAGTAGTGGAATCATTAATGGTTAAGGTATACAGCTAAATTTTTATTTATTTTACCATTTTATTGGTTTATTCTTGCTATGTAACAAATCTCCAAATCCAGTGGCTTAATGCTATATAAATTATCTATTGTCACTCATTTGTCATCAAGTGACTATGATATTTCTAATGGAGATGTGGGTAGGACATTTTGCTTAGGTTGTGGTGAATGGGGGCTCTGCTTGTCAGCATGGATCAGTAAGTCAGTGAGGGAAGAGACCCATGCATCTCCTGTGGCCTTTGACAGCAGGTGAGGTGAGTCACTCTGCTCATCATTAGCAGGCTGGCTAGGTCAATGTGGTGACAGACATGCAGAAAAGCAAGACTAGTAGATTTCTTGAGGCTCGGCTCCACCAAGTTGTTACTCTTGCCTGAGCATTATTGCTTAAAGCAAGTGGCAAGGAGTGTGAAATAGCAATGCAGTGTACCACACCCACTGCCAGTGCAGTACGCATGAGCTGTCTAAATAGCTCTTGCAGGGAGATTTTGTAATGATTCTGTATCACACAAATCATGGGAGTGTATATACCTGCTGTCTAATCACTGTAAAGTAGATGTGTGTTCACCAGCATTACTATTTCTATGATGTTAAAGTGATATTTCAGATTGCTTCAACTTTCTATTACTCATTTTAATTTACCTAGGAAAAAAGGCTCAAATATAATTTATAAATTAATTTTAAGTGTAACAATATCTAAGGCTTAGATTTAGGCCACACATAATTGAGACACTAAAACCAGAGCACACTTTCATGGAGTGAAAAACAAATTGTATAGTGGAGTTTTCTAAAGACTAACATTTTCAGTCCTTTGGTTGTAATCCGGGGTCAGCTAACCTTACCTGTCATGCAGCGGGGGCCACCTCTTCTGTCTTTTTGTATTATCTTTCCCATCCATCCACTCATTTTGCCAAACCTAGCTGCCAATCTGAACATGTCTGTGAAACACTTTCCTTGAGTTTTCTTGTGATTTTTTTTCATTTAGTTCTTTTCATATGATTAAGCAAAAGAAAACTTCATCTATTTATTTTGGTACTCTAATTTATGTAAAATATCTCTTCATTTCCTAAGCTCTTTTGTTTGTTTCTTAGCTGATTACTAGCAGAATATAT
>NW_004524606.1:14491866-14499219 GCF_000260255.1 Octodon degus
AAAAATGTGTATTCAGCTGTGTTTGGGTGGAACACTCTGTATATGTCCATCAAGTCCATTTGTTTCAAGCTCTGGTTCAGTTCTGTTATTTCTTTGCTAAGTTTTTGTCTGGTTGACCTATCTTTTGGAGATAAGCGTGTGTTAAAGTCTCCTGTTAATTTGTGATATTGGAAATTAGATTTTTCAAGTCTATTAAGATTTTTTTATATAGTTGGAGGCTCCCGTGTTTGCTGAATACATATTTAGGAGTGTTACCCCTTCCTCTTGAATATTTCCCCTAACTAGTATATAGTGGCCTTCTTTATTTCGCTTGATAATTGTTGGTTTGAATTTGAGACTCTCTGAGAATAGCAGAGCTGGGGCATGTAGTATTGTGTTCCATCCTTTGACTTTCAGCTTATGAATATCTTTATGAGTTAAATGTGTTTCTTGTATACAGCATATTGTTGGATTTTGTTTCCTAATCCACTGTGCCACTCTATTTCTCTTAATTGGTGAATTCAGTCCATTTAAATTGATGGTTAGAATTGAGATGTATTGACTTACGGTTGCAATTTTATTTACCTTTTGTCATTTATTCCTTTTTCTCCTGTGTTTAATTGCTTGCCCTATTTAGTTGGTTGCTTCTGATCTCATTTGTGAAGTTCTGATCATTTTATTCCCTCTCTAGAACATCTTTCCTTAGCCTGTGTAGAGTTGGCTTTGTCATCATGAAATTCTGAAGCTGTTCCTTGTCATGAAAGTATTTCACATGTCCATCAAACTTGAAAGACCGTTTTGAAGGGTATAGTAGTCTGAGGTGGAATTTGTTTTCTTAGAGGACCTGAAGTACTCTGCTCCATGCTCTTCTTGCCTGCATGGTTTGTGAAGAGAAGTTGGCTGTAAATCTGATGGGTTTTCCTTTGAATGTACGGCTTTCAGTATATTCTTCTTGTGCTGAATTTCTGCCATCCTGACTGTTATATTTCTCAGTGTGTTTTTCATTGGCTTGAGGTTACTTGGCGTTCTGTATGCTTCAGTTACCTGAATGTCAGATTGTTTCCTCATATTTGGGAAGATTTCTGCTATTACTTCTGACCATATTTTTTTAATGTCACTTGTGTTGACTCCTTCTTTCTCATTGATGCCTATTAGTCTCACATTGTTCATCTTTGCATCATCTTGCAGGTGATGGATTATTCTTTCCTGCATCCTTGTTGTTTTTTAGAGATCCTTTCTAACCTTTTCACTAGCTGCACCAGCATCTTCAAGATCTGAAACTCTGTTTTTACATTCACTTAAACAGTTTTGCAAGCTTGTGATTGAGATTTTTATTTCCTCTATATCTCTTTGGCTCTGCTTCATGCGATCCATTTCTTTCTTGTATTGCTCATTCAAGGAATCTATCATTTTTGTAATCTTTTTTTTTTTTTTTTTTTTTTTGGTCAATGTCTTCTTTAGAAGCAGTTATAAATGCTTTTAGTGCATTGTTTTTTTTCAGATTGGGTTTCCTCCCTATGTTTCTGTAGTTGCTTTTTTACTTCAGATACGATGAGTTCTGAGAGTTCTTTTTTTTATTCCAGAAAAGAATTGCACTCTGATTACCTCTATATCTTTCTGCTGTTCCTTATTTACTATCGACACTATTAATTCATGCATTGGAGCTGAGCTGGTGTCCTCTGCACTTGCTCTGGGTGGCCACTGGGTTTCCTCCATATATTTTGCATTTGATTCTTTACTGCAGATGCTATTAATTCAGGGATTTCTTTTTTTATTTCCAATCTGAGTTCCTCTACACATTTCTACAGCTGTTTCTTTACTTCAGAAGCCATTAATTCATTGCTTTCAGCTGTGTGATCTCCAATTTGTTCTGTGTTAGTGTCCTCTGCATTTGTTACGGGTGGGGTTGGGTTCTGAGGTTGCATTTTGTTCCTTCTCGTTATTTTGTGTAGCACTGTCTTCTGACCTTTGTCGTAGATCTTCGTTGTAGTTATAACCTTAGCATGTACTGAAGTTCAGTTGCAGATCTACAAAGTTTGGACTTATCCAGCTGTGCCTGGCTTGGTTATGGCTGCTGTGCTCAGCTCCTTCCTGCTGCTGCCCAGAAGGGTGAACCTGTTGTGCCCTTGTGGAAAGATGTTCTGCTCCTGGACTAGCTGGGTGATTCTATCCTCTACACTCTCTGCAGGGATTGCAGCTGCAGGGTTACACCGCAGGCATGTATGCCAGGCCTGAGCTGAGTCTGGAGGGGACAAGGTGGAGTATGGGGCAGAGGTAGCTCTCCCACACACTCACTGGGCCTGGGCTGGGACTGGGTCTGGTGGTTCCCGGAACGTGGCAGAAATTCCTTCTCAGCAGGAGGCGTGTAGGAAGTGCTGTGGAGTGTTGTGGGGCGTCCCAAGAGGGTGGAAGAGGGTCTTACCCACTCTCCGCCTGGGCTGGGATGAATAATCTCTCCCACAGGCGCAGGGTAGTGGGAAGCTCTCTTATATTATGCTCTTGAATGTGTATTTTCACTAAAGCCATTTAGCCATTGGGGCTTTTGTTTGATGTTCACAAAACTTATACTTCTAAGCCAGGTGTATGCATTCTTAAACTTTTATTTTCCACATTCCTACTTTTCTTCAGTTTTCAAATCCAGTATCCTAATGTGTGTGTCTTTTACTAACTTGCATGTTCCATAAAATTGGGAGTCATTCAGTGTTTTTGTTTGGTATAGCTAGCAACAGGCAGAGTGCATACACACATAATGGTGGATATAAAGAGTTACTCAAGTAAAGAGATGCTTATAATGATAATTGTTCAGAAATTACATATAAATACCACTTTACTCCACATGGAGTCACTGAGCCATCAGAGACTTTGATTTGAATATTACAAATAATTTCAATACTTACATTCAGATGAAAAACCATTATTTTTAAATTTACTTCAGATCAAATGAGTGCATGATGAGAAAAGGGTTAGCAGAGTGGCAGAATAGTTACCTACCTTGTATAATAGCCTAGATTTGATCCTCAGTGTGGGAGCCAAGGTAAATATTTTTAAGCCCTAAAAATTAGCTTCGTGCAAGAAATGGTTTTGAAATGATGACTAAACTATACTTGCACGAATGATGACCCAACACAGTATTATTTATTTTTTAACTTCCCAAAACAAATTTTGGAGCCTCGCGTGGTAGACCAGATTTTTTTCACAGGACTGCTTTTCTCTTGAGTTCGCTCTACTTTCTTTGCCCAGGGGCATGTCAGCAGATGTAACATGTGACACAAGCCAAAGTTGTGATGAGCATTGGCCATAGATCCAAATGATTTTGTTTCCACTGATTTTTAAAGATCTTGCACTTGAAATCCACCATCTCCTTTAAATGGGTCCCCAGATGCACACATACAGAAAAGAACAAATCTCCCTGACCTTCTGACTCAATATAAATCTACATGCTTACTGTTTAATAGCACTGAGATTATCTAGTTGTTTGTAATGAAGCAATAGCCTATTTATTTTTCCAGTTCATACATCAAATCATGGGGAAAGTAGAATAAAACAAGCGGTATTTTTCCTGAAAATGTGTATAAGTGAAACCTTCCTAATTATTTGAATGTAAGGTAAATAGGTATAGATTACTAATGCCGTAAGGATGTCTACACAACTTCTACCCCTTACTCTACACACTCCTTTTCTTTTCCACCTTTTAATTACAGAGCCAGCCTGACCTGTATCTTACATATGTATTTGTAAGTCACAAGAAATAATCATTTCTTAACTAGTAGTAACTAACTCAATGTGTCCTCAGATTTTTACACTATAACATGCAAGAAGCCTCTGTCTAACCACTAAAACACAGAATATGATCTTTCCACTATCATAAATCATCAAAAGGCATTTTTAACATGATGCTGTAATTCTTAATCAGTGAATAATTTTTAGTATGGTAGAAGCTAAAATGTGCTTTCAAAAATGAAATTGCTACTCTACTTCCATTAATGAGCGCCTTGAAATATGTATGGAGATACTGCTCCTCATTTTCAATAATTCTTCTTGTTCATTACATCATTTAAAGGGGTAGAGGGTGGAAGTAAAAATACCATTTTGCAGGCACAAAATTTGTAACTAGCAGCAGATGGTGAGATTGTAAAGGAGCCGCTCCACACATGGAGCTTATGGAAGTTGGTCTCTTTGTTATAGTCACACATCATTTAGTGGGAGAATCAAGGGTCAGGGCAATGCTTGCCATATGCTAACCCCAGTGTATCTACCTCTTGCCTGTATAGATGCTACACTTTATGGAATTTGATTTGAACCAGAGAATGCTATAATTTTTGTAACAACAAGCCATGCCCTTTGCTGACATTTTACCACTGCCCAATAATAAATTCTCTGGAGGGCTGGAGGCTGCTTTAAAAAACCAACTTAATACAAAGTTTCATCTCACTTAAGTCCTTTGTGTAACAACAATAAAATGTTTGCTAATTATTTACATAGAACCTAGTTTTTCCCTTATTTTTAGATAGAAAAAGTCATGTGAGTGTGTGTGTGTGTGTGTGTGTTACATATGCATGTTGATATGTGATGGAAGAACATCAGGGAAAAATGGATAGTCTACTGCAATGTTTTGCAATGTTTACTTCTTGAACACTATTCTCTTAAAAATTTGGAAGCAAATGTCTTTCCTGCTTAACATGGGCTAGATTTTGTAACTTGCTTCAAATGGTTGGAATGAGGTAGAAATGATGCTATGTGTCTTTAAGACAACGCAGTGACTACTATCTGGCTCTGTCTTTGATTGCTCCATGAATAGGGAGCTTTCTGTTGTAAGGTAACTCAAGCACTGCTGTGGGAAGGTTTCTCAGAGGAAAGAAGGCCTCCGGCCAACCACGGGGAACAGACTGTCCAATCCCACTCGTCGTCAGCTCTGCTGACTCCAGAACTGAACCTCAAGGGAGGCGTTGAACTATACAGCTTCCCAGCAAATCCGTTCTTCAATACCAAATTCAAGGTTTTCCTTGAATTTTATCCACAAAACTGAGGTTATCACACCATAAGTGAAATCACAGAAGGCCTTATTTTTTAGATAGCTTTAAAAAACTAATTGCTTTTGCTAGATCCAACAGAGAAAATTTTATATACATATATAATGATCACTCTTCCTTTTCAAAATCGTTTCAAAGAAACAGGATTAGATAAAAAAGAAGGAAGAAAGATTATTATTAATTAGTTACAATAGTAAGAATTTTATGTATTAAATTGAGCCTCTTCCTGACCATATTTTAATTGCTAATTTGCAATAATACAGAAAGTCATATTTATCAGTAAAAGTTTTAAAGACTGACTAAGTTTACATGAATTTGATAGGGTGGTCCATAATTTAAAATGACTGGTATACTTAATGAAAGAGAAGTTGAGGACAAAAACTTACACAGGAGAAATACTACATGAAGACAGAAGAAAAAGAGAACCATCAAAAAGCCAAAGAATGGCCACAGAAGAAATCAATCTTGAACTTCGATTTCTAACTTCCTGAAATCTATAAGGGAATTTCTGCTATTGGGGTCTTCCAGTTTGCAGAGCTCCTTACTGACTAAGTTCCCATCATGTGAATTACATGCGTTGCCACTGCAAGCAAATAGAAGATGTGTTTTGTGCTATAGACTGCTGATTTCCAGTCACCTGGCACTTCTCACTTCCTGGAACCTGGGTTTGTCTCTTGAAACATGACTAAAGTATTCTTAATACATGTCTTATAAGGACATCTATTAACTTCCAAAGGAATATTCCTGACCTTTCAGCAACTCCGAGCTCCAGATTCATCTAACACCACATGCTACCCTAATTGGAGGTCCCTAAGAGATCTCAGAATCCAACTTTGTAGGAAGGACTCCCTTTCTTTTAGTTCTTACATGTTCAAACCTGTTGAAAAAGCCAGAAATTCAGGGTAATATTTTAAATTCTTCCAACCTGTTTTCTAATCCCATGTATAGATCAGTAATTAGACCTTTCAAGTACTTTCCCAATCTAATTCTCTCTGTCAGTGTGCCTCCGTTTTAGTCAAAGATGATATTTTTTTCTTCTACATTACATCAGTGTCTAACTGACAATGTACATCTTCTTTTCTAATTCAACTTCCTTTTCCACATTGTACATAAGATAGACTTTTCCAAAAGCAAATCATGTGTGTATGTACATTACATGGGAGTACATATTTTTGTAAATTCATGGTCTTTTAAAGTAGATTAGTTTTAGGGTAAAGTTGTAAAACAAATCTTGCTTACAAAGAATAGCAACATTTTCTACTATATCTATGACTTATTCTGTTCACTTACACAGCCTTATCTCACATAATACTACTTCTAAAGTTTGCTGCTTACTCAGACTGAAGTGCTTTCAGTTCTAGAATAATGATAACTTTTTTCTTCTCTGCTATGCTTGTTAAACGTACTTTCTCCACTATTTACAACTTCCTGTGTCTTTCTTTTTTTTTCTTCCTGTGTCTTTCTCCCATCATGCACTCTGCTTTCCCACTCCTGCTTCTGAAAGGTCTTGTGAATGAAGAGCATAAGCAGCACTAGGGAGTATGGCTTTTTTCTTGAGCTTCCTGGATACCCTAGATGTGTCTATGACCACATTTTCTTGTGACATTAACTTAAGGAATTTTTAGTTTACTTATAGCAAAAAGAATCATGAACCAGTTGTGAGCTACAGAAATGGATGAAGCACCTGATTTTTTTTTTCTTTTTTACAGAACTGGGGATTGAACTCAGGCCTTTGTGCTTGCCAGGGAAGTGTTATTCCACTGAGCCATCTCCCTGGCCCCAAAGCACCTGATTTTTGAGTATCAAGTGCTTCTAAGAAGCTACTACTGCAGATTATAGGGCCAAATCGTAAACCCTAAGTGAATGCCTAAAGAACTAAACATGAGAGGTGGAATGACCTCTGAGGCATAGATTTCTAATGTTTAGGTTCATCACAAGCTTAGCTCATCTGTCTTCACTGTGCCTTTTCAGTGAGAAATGACAAAAATCTATGTCTGGGAGTCACAGAAATACTGCACCACACCTGGCACACTTGGTTTTGACTATTTTGGTTTGGTCTTTTGAAGCTCAGCAGAATCAGTGCATTTTGAAGCATATTGTGCCTTGTGAGTGAGATTGTCCACCCAAACCCAAGAACACTGATGGGTGAAAGCAGAGAGAGAATTGTGTTTCTGTTTATACGTTGGACTGCACCAAGAGGTCATTTTAAACAAAGAGTAGACTCTAACTGATCAAAAGATTAGAAACATTAACTTTCTAATAAAGCAAGAGCAAGCCTCTTTGCAATATTTACCAAACTATTTTTTATTTATTTATTTATTTATTTATTTATTTATTTATTTTT
>NW_004524606.1:14499319-14502648 GCF_000260255.1 Octodon degus
AAAAAAAAAAAAATTTCCCCCCATGGGCTACATTCAAACCATATCAGCACCATGACAGGGACTACCTATTCTTTCTGAAGTGGCAGATTTTGTTGTTGTTCTTGTAAGAATTGAAATATAAATTCAAATAATGAGATGAATTCTGATGTTAAAGAATTATGGCATTTTTCTATGACCCATAGGGCTAGTCAAGCATGCTAGAGTGTTCACTAATCCATTCCCCCTATCAAAAAATGTGTTTTTGAATATGTATCAATCATCCTAATAACTAACATTAAGTATAGAAAAAAGGTGGTGTGCATTCTCCAAGTAATGCTTACTAATAGTCAAACACACTGGGAGGCAGAGGTAGGAAGATCATAAGTTCAAATTCGGCCCATGCAACCTACCCACATCTTGTCTGGAAATAAAAGTAAAACAGGGGCTAAGGATCTAGAGTCAAGAGTCAAGTCTCAGTACAAAAAACAATTTATTTATTTGGCATCATTTTGAGCAATAATTTAATTTTTTAAATTCTGAGATGCATAATGATCAGTACTATATCATGTGATATATATTTTATCAGAAATTCATTGTCTGCCAATGTTTTCAATAAAACCTCCTACCAGATATTCTAATTACTTTGTTATGTATTTTATTAAGAAATTTGATACAAGTTTTTTTTCAAATATGGTCCATATTGCACAACATATTTATTTCTCACGGTACCTTTCTACATTTACCTCTTAAAAGACAAGCTTTAGCCCTAGTGGCCTATGTGATTATCCTTACTACCAATTTGACAAATATGGCTATATGAATAACTATGACAGACTCAGTGTATGCCTGAAACTTAGGGTAAATAGGTTAAATCTCATCTAAAGCTATCATCTAATTACCTGTATGTATGCATTTAGAATAAAACAAAAAACACCTATTTTTCTTAGCACTGACTGTTCCTTATGCCTACAGAAGTAAACTCTTTATAAAGTAAGCTAGCTACATATTGTTATAGAAGGGGAAAACAAACCATAATGAAAACCATAAATTGGGATACTTGTTAAATGTCTGAGGAGTATGTTTGGTGCTATAATAGCTGTTAAATGCATTTTAACATCCATAATAATTGAAAATAATATCAAAACAATCACTATGAATAGTCAAACAAACATAAACTAAACAGAAATTGCTATTCATTATTTTTTGTGGCTTTTTCTGGTGCCAGAGGAATTTTCCCCTACTGTGATAATAGTCTAAAACATCAATGCGAGCTATAAAACATAAAGCAATTTTTAAGATATTTTCATAATTATTTCACTATCTACACACTCATTTTCTAAAAATATCTGCAAAATATGATAAGAATATAGTTGGATTAACATACAGCGCCTTCCAAAGAAAGACGTTTCATTCAGTGTTTCTTTCAGTAAAATGTGTTCTTACTATGTATAGAATTCTTTCTCGAATTTTCAAACTACCAAGATGACTAAGCATGTATATTATCCCGAGAGTTCATAAAATAATGACAGCGAGCACATTAATAGAGATGAACAGGAAACCATGAAAACACCGTAGAGAAAGGATGTGTTTGGGGACCAAGCAGGAAATACATCAAGCTTCCCCGTCTCCAATTGAAAGCGATATAAATGAAATTCAATTATTTTACTCACAACAGGATAGAAGTAGATTTGCCATAATAAACACAGAAAGAATAACACTAGGATTTAGATTCTTCATTTTTATCATCCTACTCTGCTTCCTTTTTGATGGAATTTATATATGGTCGAGCTGACTCCAAATGGTAGCTGAGGGAAGTTCGAGACTTGAAGACTTAGTTTTATAAGAGAAAAGCTACCTTACTTTTTAAGTCCTTCTAGAAAATAACTTGTGTTTGTCATTAGACTGCATGGAGTTGTAGACCTAGCCATACAAATAATCCCCCTAGACACAGAGGTAGCATTCAGTGAACAATTCATCCTGTAAGACATTGTACTGGTAATACTCCCTTCCTCCCTCCCTTCTCCCTCTCCCTCTCCCTTCCACTTCTTCCTCCTTCCTTCCTCTATTCTTCTTTAGAATCGTGCTTTGACTGCTGTTTTGCACATTCCAATCCTTGATCTTATTTTTACTAAGTTAACTGAAGCAAAACTTTGAAAGAAAACATGAGTCTATTCTTCTAATATTCTACACAGTGGGAAAAGTGACTCTTACTTCTTATGAATAATCTGTCTTCTCCTTTCTTCTCTGATCCTGTTACTTTGAAAGGAATTTTAAATGAAGAGTGATCACTACATACGTATATAAAATTTTCTCTGTTGGATCCAGCAAAAGTGATCAGATTTTAAAGCTGTGTCTAAAAATATAGGGACTTTTGTGATTTCATTTATGGTGTGATGTCCTCAGTGGCAAAAGGAAAACCTTAAATATAGCATGACTATCTCACTGTCTGTTGTGTAATGGAATAGACTCATGTTGGAACCTGATAATATTCGGGACAGTGTAACTGAACCCAAAGATTTGTACTTTATCATGTATTCTGCTGTCAGGTAGGTCTCTTTTTGTTGTATCCATATCCTGCAAAATTAACCTTCAGGGGAAGTCCACGAATACTAGATTGCCTAAAAATTCTTAGACTTTGTCAACATTTGTGTCTTTTATAATGGAAAAGTTTTATAATACACCCAACTTCCCTAAAATGTTGACAACTAGGAAGTAGTTTACGCTTAATGATCTTCAGTTGCTTATTGGGCATTTTGAACTTTAGGCAGTTCTTAGCATTTATGGCTGAATAATAAAAATACTGTCGGGAGGAAAAAGTGTTGGTCAAAATATGATGTGATGTTTTCAATACAGAAACTACTTCTGTCTCACAAAATATTTTATCTTCATAATGGGTAATTGTCTTTTTGTTTCATTATTTATTTTTTAGTTTTTGCTTCGAGGCTACAAAATTTAACTGAACACTTATTTGCAATAATGTGACTTTATAGAGCATTTTATCTAGTGGCAAGATCTTATTTCTGTAATGATAAGAAAATGTAAAAAGTATTACACAGTGTGTTTTTTTTGTGTTAAAAAGCCATCAATGAAAATCTCAACACACAAAAAACAGATTTCCTGAATTTCCTTCTGAGGACTATTCTATCCCCCCCCCTTTTTTTTTTTTTTCTGGTGGAACCAGGGATTGAACTCAGGCCGTTGCACTTGCCACGGAAGTACTTATTTTGCTGAATCATCTCCCCGGGACCCTTTACCCCTATATTGATCTCAGCAGTTTAAGCAGTATTTTTGTTTTGTTTTGTTTTTGGTTTTTGGTGTGTGTGTGTGTGTGTGTGTGTGTGTGTGTGTGT
>NW_004524606.1:14502748-14505199 GCF_000260255.1 Octodon degus
TATATATTCTTATGGCCTAAGTGATTTCTCCTTAAATTAAAAAAAGTGCAGAAATATCAGCTGCTCCGTTTCTTCAAGTCAATGCATTGAATGTGTTGTTTTTCAACTTGAATCATGTAGTCAGTCTTTTTGGTCATTAACTGAGCTTGTCTTGCAAATACCTGACTAAAGCGGTATTGCTTTTTGCTCTGCAGTTGAGGTAGTAATTAGTATTACTGAACATGTTTGCACCTTTTTGTAATTTATTTTAGTCAAAGGAAAGATCAATTATATTTTGAAAATACTGTTCACATTGTTAGAAACCTTCCAATCAATTCAAGCAGGGAAGATGTAGATTCATTATTTTATAATCCAGGTAGCATCTAAGGTAATGATAAATGCTTTCCTTGGGATAAAAACATGCATTTATTTCTTTTCTAACCTAAAAATTACTTGTATAACTCAATATTTTAGCTTACTTCCAATACTGAAGAAGTAGATGATTTAAGGTGAATCAGTGAATTCATTCCTCTTGACTTTAAATGTGTCTTCATTATAAGCCTTCCAAAGAAAAATTACCATCCATTCTAAAAAGAAATATTGTAATCACTAAATAATCTGCTGAATGCATTTATATCTACAATTTTGTGCATTGTGAAACACTCAAAATGCTGAATGTTGTTAACACTAATCTAATGCTTTTCAAAAGGACTGAAGGAGCGAAAGTTTTTAGAGTATATCCTGAGTTTCAGGAGCAGCTCAGTGGTGGGACAGAAGGAATAAGACAGTGTTTCAGATACAGGTAAGACACTCAATCTTAAACCTAAATACTGGTAAAAACGTTTTTGAAGTAGGAATGGAGAGACAAAGTAAATGTGGGAATGTTATAAAAATACTGCAAATTTCCCATTTCCTCCTATTTTAAACTACGTTTTGGTAGAAGTTACAATGAAATGAAACTATGAAACTCAGAGCTGTCTTGGCAGGATGACATACAGAAAATTGCAAAGTAGTAGGGGTTTAGTAAATGTGACAAATAGGTGACATTTTGAAATAATTATTTTCATTTTAGTGTATATATGATTAAATGGATATAAAGGTATTCCTTGTCATCTATACTACCTTCTTTATAAAGTCAGTCTGTACTTGCACATTTATTTGTGTATGTATAATCCTAATAACTATAAGAGATGAAACATCATATGTTTGTGGGGCAGAACAAGAAAAGTACCTTGTACAAATCAATGGTTTGAGCATTATCTGTGTATGACTTTGATAAATATCTTCATCTATGTATATGTGATTTCTTTTGATACTGCAGAGAGAATGCAAATGCATTCAAATGTGAACCTTAGGCTGCTAATACTTCTGGTAATCAGAACCAGAGGTACAGGAGCAAAAACATCAAAAGGACTTTGTCTTATTCATCCTGTTATCACCTACTCAGTGGATGGGTAATACTTAATGGTATGCATTATGAGAATGAATAGATGAATGGTGCAGGAAGCAATAACCGTAAATTAAAAGTACACTGTATACATAGAAGAAAGAAGTTGATATTGAAAAAGAGATAGTTGAGAAATCCAAAAGTAGAATGTAAGCGAGGAATGTCAAGGAAATATGTGAGAAAGATATTAGTTTTCCAGCAGCAGTGCAGAGTCATTGTGCGCGAGCTGATTTGACCTGCGCTGATCATGCATAGATAGGAGAAGTTGTGGATGAGTGTTCAAACCACAAAGGAAACACTTAGATCAGCACTTTCTACACTACAGTTTGAACTTGAAATAAATATCTTTGACCCAAGCCAAAGACAGACTGAAATTTGTCGATTGCTCCTATTTTCTAAAAGCTTTATTAAGCAACTAAAAGAAAATCTCATCTATTCCTTACAACACATTGGGATAGATACTGTTTTATGATCAATCTTTGGCAAGAGAAAAAGGATGAAATAAGGAATCCTTAAACACAGAAAGTTCTTGTCTGAGAACAGGGGAAAGCAAGACGGCATCCCATCCCATCCCAGCTGCTCTGGCAGCTAGTGCTTTTGGCCTCCTGAAGACTTGGGGAGAAAGAGGGAGCTAGGAGTTATGGCTGCCCACCACTTGAGCATGTGTTGAAAGCATATGGCCAGAAGGTGGGAGTGTCCTGGTACTGTGGGAGTCTGCCGGAAAAGGAGTGCGCTTTCCTCAAAGGGTCATAGCAAGTGTCAAGGCAACAGTAGCATTTGCCTAAGTGAAGATTCTCAAGGCTGAAGGAGGCCTGGCCTTAAGCTTCTTCAGTCTGAGGCTGGGTGCCCACCATGACCTTGTGTCAGGGTAGGATGGCGCACAGGCTGGATCTGGATGTTCAGTGGGTAGAACTTCATTGGAAAAAAGAAAAAGGAACCTGACTAATCTTTTAAAGTTATAACTAAAGCCATATTTAAACATTGCAAAGAGCTTTGGTGCCTAGATTTAAATTGCTGAAGTTAAT
>NW_004524606.1:14505299-14506528 GCF_000260255.1 Octodon degus
GAGAGAGAGAGAGAGAGAGAGAGAGAGAGAGAGAGAGAGAGAGAGTCAATCCTGTGGTTCTTGAACCTTAAACAACACTCAAACCAGGGTCCACAATAAACACAGTCAGAATTTCTCTGTCACAGCCAATGACCCTAAAGAGGAAGAGCAGAGAATGAGGATAGTGTCCACGTAGAAATGAGGCCTCAGCAATAACGTATGACATGAGAATCAAGGGACTGAGTCCAGAAGGTACTGCCTCTGGCTGGACGTGCCTGTCACAGGGCACTGTCTCTGCAGTTCTCCACACATGCGCAGTCCTTTTCTGTTGTTGCTGAAGACTCTTAGAAGAGCTCCACCTAAGCTATCGTTTTTTCTATTTGAATTTCTGCATCAGTTTTGTCCTCCACCACCTCTGCATACCAAAGCACCTCATTCTACATTTCCTATATCTATTCCATATGTTCGACTCTATCCATTTAGGTCCTTCTCCACCTTGTCCCACTTCCTAAAACTTTTCAGATTTTACCATGACTTAGCCAACAGGCAGTATCTACATTCTTGAGAAGGTTCTCACAATCTCATCTTTCTGCTTTCATTTTACTCTATATTATTCTTTTTTGCCATGATTTTATTGATAAACAATAGCAATGAGACAGTTTCAAATCAAATAGGTAGGATACACACTGCATACATTCTTCTTAGTGGTTAATTGCTGTACAAGATGCAGACGCAACATCCTATTTACAACACCATTGGAAAAAATCATTCTATTCATTAAGAGAATGCAACTGTATATCTATCCTCACCACTCTTAATACACAGATACAAAAAAGGACATTCATCGGTATAACCTTTTTTTGTTAAATACTGTTATTTGAATATTATAGGTGTGTAAACTCAGCAAAATATTCTAAAAGAGTCCAGTAGTCCATAATAGTATTGGGTCTTCTGTTAAACTGGCAATGTCAGAAATTATGGACATGAGTCCCCCACAGCTCAACATAACAGCATGGCTTTATTTTTTATAATTCGTTTTTATACTTCCTTTCTGAATGTTTAAGACCAAGGTAAAGCAGGACCTATGCAACAAGAGTTGTAGCTTTTGGGTCTGATAAGGTCAGTAAAATCCCCTCAGGATTTATCCTGAGATCCTGTACCTCAGATTGTAGATCCTTTATCAGTGTCAGCCATGTGGATGAGTCACAGCCATTGCTTGGCCAATGTGCTCTCTGTGAAAGCCTGAGAGA
>NW_004524606.1:14506628-14517935 GCF_000260255.1 Octodon degus
AGACATTAGGTACTGCATCAGTCTACTGACCACAGAAAGAAAATTTCTCTCAACATGTTACTTGCTTGAAAGGGTTCTAGCCCTCAAGGGTATCGTGCCAAGTGCACACAGGCAATAAAATAAATTGAAATTGAGACATCAGGCACCATTAAGTTATTCTCAGTTACTAAAAGGAGGCTATGCTTTAAAGTGTTAAATTTGGGGTGACACACAGAACTCTAGGGCCACAGGCTACTAGATGTATAAAATGCAGCATTTCTCCTGTTATTTGAGAGTTTTGAACAATTGATTTTGCATTTAAGATTATTATAATAGACCTCACTCCTTCTGAAAATGGAAGAGGTCTGAAAAACACTCACTGAAAATGTAGGGCCGGCCAAATAGGTTGGGCAGGCCAAATAGCTCAGTGGATTAAAGTGCCTGCAAGTAGGTACAGGGGCTAGAGTTCGATCCCCGGAACACATTGAGATGTTGATTGAGACTGGGCATAGTGGTGTGTGCCTGTTATCCCAGCTCTTGGGTGCTGTAACCAGGTGGAATACTATAAGTCCAGTCTATTAGTGAGACTCTGAAAACCTGTACCCTATTGACACTTTCCTAAAATATATAAAAAAAAGAAAAAAGAAAAGAAAGAAAGAAAAAGAAAATGTAAAAATGCAAATAACTTTAAGTTTGTTTAAGGTTTCCAGATCTTCAGATAGCCTGAAGTGTATAGTAAGCGCTCAATAAATGGTAAGTATTGTACTTTCGAAATTCAAGATTTTCAAAACAGTTTATGGTTTACTGGATCAAATAGTTTATGCTATTCTAATTGAAAATCCATTTGCCAAGGAGTGTATCAGAGAGGGTGTTGAAGAACAAGGCTGAGTATTCAGTTTTTTCTCAAGGAATGGCAATTTCCCAACTTGAAATGTTTATTCCTTGGGCAACAGAATGAAAACCTGTGAAAGGGAAAAAACTTTGCTGACAACTGGTCCTTATGCTCCTTTGATCTTTAATAAACTTAGGAGGAAATTTGAAGTGATATAGTGAATTGTGAGGGGTATACAAAAGAAAAAAGAAGTGACTTGTGCAGATGAGGGAATCTCCTTTGTCCATATGTATATGTGATCTGGCACAAGTTAGAAAAGCAGTTTGCCCACTAGTATCTTCATCTTGCAAGAGGAATAATATAGCAGCTTCCTTGTGGGGTAAGTATAGTTTTGTTTAATCAGAATTTCGCTTAAAGTGGAGTCTTGGAGAAGTAGTTGGGGCACAGATCATTTGTGCTGTGTCACAATCCCAGTAAGAGGGTTTGGAGAAAGAGGGAAAAGGAAAGGAGAAACACTAACCTAAGGTCACACTTCATGCTGTCCCTGTTCCTGGTACTGGTCACTGGTGCTGCTTGGATTTCACAAGACCTGAGCAAATTTCCCTGCAGGATTTGTCCTAAGGGAGTCTAGACAGGAGTATTTATATAATCTAGTCAGTCTTCTGGTGTCCAAGAAGCCCATGGGAGCATTTATTGTCTTGAATATATAATCGGGAGACTTTCCTAGGGCAGAAGGTTGGGATTTGTTTTGAGACAGGGGAGATGTATTCTGCATAAATCTATACCTGGCTGACACACACTGACTGGAATAAAAAAAAAAAAGAAAACTACTAAGATGATAATAAGGATTAAATGAAATAGATATGAAATTTGCAGTCCATTTTCTGGATCAGAACAAGAACTGAAAGTATATTAA
Source organism: Octodon degus (assembly GCF_000260255.1). Lineage (NCBI taxonomy): Eukaryota > Metazoa > Chordata > Mammalia > Rodentia > Octodontidae > Octodon > Octodon degus. The sequence goes on from NW_004524606.1 coordinate 14,508,356, forward strand.
CTAGAAGGATGCATAATTTTCTGGGCAGCAAAATGAGAATTTTATAGAAAGCCACATCTTAGCATTTCTTTCTCCCATTGTGGCACATATACATTACCCTAGGACAGAATGGCCCGACAATCACTAATCCACACTCCACTAACAATAGGGAGAGTTTGTCTTTCCCAGCCCTTCCCAGAGAAGGAAGACATTTTTATAACTTAATCAGCTCTCTATTGACCTAAATTAACCCGATTTGTGTAGATGTCTGACCAGGGTATTTTTCTCTTCCTCAACACACACACACACACACACACACACACACACACACACACACACACACGTGTGCTTACCCACATATATATGTACTCAAGTGCGTCATGTTGGGCTAAGAGAGTATATCTGGGCATTTAATCTGCCTATCAAAAGAGCCTTGACATCTGCTTCATTTGACAGAAAAGGCAAGCAATTTGGGATGATTTTCAGATATACTGATGCTCTTATTTCTCAGTTGATGCACTGGCAGCATGGAACTTTATTTAATCATCATAGTTGATGAATTAGTACAGTGATAGATCATTCATAATACTTTCTTTAATTTACAAATTAAAAAGTGTTTTTTCTTTGCTTTCCTTTAATTCTTTTCCTTGATATTGAAATTTTTTTTGCTGATAAAGTATGCACAAGTATCTAGGAAAACTATTCTGCAAGGTACCTATCAGTAAAGATGTCTGTTTTTTGGTTTTTCTTTTTTTTTTTTTTTTGTAGTTTTTTGGGGAAGAGTCTACAGGGTGTTCAGGGTCTCACTACTAGATCGAACTCATAATGATCCACCTGTTTGCAGCCTGCCAAGAGCTGGGATTACAGGCATGCACCATCACACCCAGTCTCAGAGCACCCTGGGGGACTGGGCTGGCATGACAGGCCCAGGGATTGAACCCCAGCCACCGCCCATGTGCCTGCTTGCAGTCGCTTTAATCTGCTGAGCTATTTGGCTGGCCCAGTAAAGATGTTTATAAAAGTTTGCCTTTTGTACAGAAGAAAAAAGAATTAGACATGTGGTTGGAAGAAACAAACAACCATAAAGTATATACAATTTATTAAAAAGAATAAAAAATTGATAGACAAAAATTCAATGGATCAGGAAGATGTGTTTTTTTATACAACAAAATACTACTCTGCCACGAATCAGGATACATTTGAGACATTTCTAGTTAAAGGTAAGCATTTTAAGACCTTATTTTTCAGTGAAATAAATTTGACACACATGTTTATTTACCACATTATTTCTCTGGTGTGAGAGACAAAAAGTTTAAACAAGGACCGAAATGTGTACAAGGTATGGTGAAATAGGAAGAAAATGTTCAAATGCAGAGAAAAATAAGAGGGAAGGGGGAAAGGAAAGAGGAGAAAATTAAAAAGAAAGTGAGTAAAGAAGACAAAATGGAAACAAGGCTTTTATAAATGGGGAGAGCAATAGGGGTTGACAGGAGGGTAGAGAGGTGAGAAAAAGGAACAAGTTATATCATTTACAGGTCCAAATTCTCTATGGTGATCTGATCCTTAGATGTACCTAAATGTACCAGCAAAATCTGATTGGAAAATAAAAAAATGTGAAAATTCAAGTCATCTTCAAATACTTTTGCCCATAAAAATGTATACTTTTGTGCATTTAAAATTTATTTTTAGTTACTTGTATGGGTTGAGACTACTTGGTGCTAAATGCATGCTTTGCATTATGACAAAAGCCAAACTATTAGTATGGTTTTTGTGTGTGTTTATGCATATCATCTCAGAAATCAAACCAGGAACTTGGACACTGAGCAATATTCCTAGCCTTCTGAAGTTTTTATTTCGAGATGGGGAATCACTAGGTCAACTTGCACGGGTCCTGCCTCAGCCGCTACCACGCTAGGACTGCAGACGTGTGCCACCATGCTGACTTCGATACTCTTTTGACAGATCCTTTTTGATTTATTAAATCACACATTTGACATATTTCTGTCTGACCTTTGAAGAGAGAGCCCTGGTTTGGTTTTTGAGAATCCAAAGTAGCAAAAGTGATGTGAGAGAAAATTAAGTTTCTCAAGTCAGTTGATGACAGAATACAGGAAGGAGAATCGGGGGAAGGACCAGCCAGATTTGATTAGCCTGTGCTGAAGCATCTGAGTAGTGGCTCAAATGAACACGGGGGCTATTTTATGTGCCGTCTTGCAGAAAATGTTAAAGAAATCAAGTTTGTACCTGAAAATGGGTTTGCCTTAGCTCGACACAACACACTTAACTACAGTGGTGAAAATGAACAGCCACAAATCGGAGCATAAATTTAAGACTTGGAACGGTTAGGTCTGGTGTTAAGAGTGACTTACAATAAATAAGGGCTGGCTGCCCTTGAACATTTTTAGAGCATGTGTGGATCTGGTGTTAAAACTGGTGAAATTCATGGCCCATTTTTCCTTTGCAAGTGGAAAAATTTACAGTATCTCTCTTGGGTCTCTTGAGCTATGTGGAGATACACAAATCTCAGTTTTAGTGAGAGCCATATCCTGGGTTTATTAGTCTTTTGGGAGCCAGAATCAGCTCCATTGACTGGAAGATTTGTTCATTTTAGAAAACTACATGGACTTTTGTATTTAGGATACTCTATATTATCTTAATTGTCTCTTTTAATATACTTATTGCTTAATATATGGGAAATTTTTTGCAGTCTTCATCACCTTAACTCTGTTACCTAGACTTGAAGGATGCAGTAATTAGAAAACATAACAGACCTTCTCCAGGGCCAGCCTGGAAAACCAGCGGTGGTCATTGGTGAAACATTTGAGTACTATAAGGACAATGATGACCTAGAAGATTTCTATTTAAAGTAATAGAAATAACTGACCAAATTTCACACTTCAAATAAGAGGGTGTTTTTCCTGCTGATCTTATATGTTAATGTATTCAGCTGATAGTTGTTCACATTTATCATATTAATAGGGCAGATGTGTTTTGGAGGGGAAAACCTACTGAAGACTTTGCCAGAAAGAGATTTTTTTTAGTATGGTGTGGTTAATGAGAAAGTTTAAAAAATAGGTATATGTGAAAAAGTAATGCATATATATGTCCAAATAGCAACAACACTGTTTGCTATCATTAAAAGATGGTATTTCTTAAATGTCCATCAACTATAGAATGAATTATCATACTGTGGTGAAGAGCATTATAGCCTGTACTATGGTCAAAAGTCTAAAACATTTCAATCACATGCAAGAACATAGGTGAATGTCATAAGTGTTACAATGAGTGGAAGAAACCAGACACAGAAGAGTATGCAGTAAATGAATCCATCTGTTCAGAATAGAGAGTGAAGTGCCTTGCTGCAGAAGGTAGGAAAGGGCTACTCTTAAGGGTACAGTGACAGGTAGGGGCAAGAAGGACGTCTGGGAGCACTGTACTAGCCTGTCCTTAGAATGTTGCTCAGTTTATGAAAATTTGTAAACCACATAAGTGTGCTCTGTGCATAGGCAGTCCTGTTCAGCAAAATAAGTACACGTATTGTAGATGAAATCTTTTGCTAAAGACTGAGCTACTATCCACTAGGTGTCACTGCCTTAGTTTTCTTGGAGAATTGGATCAGTTTGAAGATCTGAAGATGGACACATTTTGGGAAGAAAGACCCCTATTAGCAGAGGCAAAGAGATAGGGAAGCGGTGTAGGCAACCAATTAAGTAGGCTCTCACTACTTCAAGGGAAATGGACACAAATGCCACAGGAACGTACTAGGCAAGCTTTGTGCCCCACAAAGACAGGCTTTAAAACCATGTGAAAACAGTTTCCATACACTTCTTAAATGATGGAAATAAATGAGGCTAGGTTGGGAGGCTGAAATACAAAGAGGAAAAGATTTGACCATCTTACCCACATAGTACCACAGAGGAGTGCCACATGGGTTTGCCATCTGTGACTATTAGCAATGACACAGTGATTGGCACCTAATAGATGCTTAATATATATTCATTGATTGAATAACAATGTGAAGGAAAAATGCACGAGTAAATATGCTCATTAAATTCTGTAAAATGACATTCTTGAAGAGTAAGTTTGCTTTTTCACTGGTTCATCCCAGGGACTTAAAAACAGGGACTGGAAAATATAAATTCTTGCACACACATTGGTGGGCATCCAGATCATTGAATGGTAACTAACTGGAGTCCAGATGTTATACAAAATGCAGAATTGTGCTGGTGGTATTGTGTTTCTGCTCAAAATCACCCCTCATAATCACCTCTAGGTGAAATGCAAGTTTCTTTCCCAGTGATACTGTACTTCTTTCTTGAATATTCTTTTGCGGAGATGATCATTAGTGTCATTTGTAGGTGTTGTTGGTAGGACAATTGGTGTGTGTGTGTGTGTGTGTGTGTGTGTATGTGTGTTATTGGGAACTAAACTCAAAGCCTTTGAACTGTGCAGTATCCCCTTTTTCTTTTCTCTTTTGTTTTGAGACAGGCTTTCTCTAAGCCACTAAATTGTCCAGACTGGACTCAAACTAGCCATCTTTTTACCTCAGTGTAACAGAGTGCTGGGATTACAGGTGTGTGTCAGCACAACTGACAGCAACATGATTCTTTTGCAGCAGTTCTTGTCCAGAAAATCAGTAATTCTAGCCTCATGAAAGATAAGACCACGGCAATAAATGCTATGCATTTTCCCCTAGGATTCTGACTTACTAATATTGGGATTAGTCATCAAGCAAAATGAATGTATTTAGGTTGAGTTACATTGTCTAAGTATCATTTGCGATTAATGAAAAGAACCTGTCACATTTGGTGGCAACTGGCTATGGTGACTCATATCTGAAGAGGGCTGAAGGGACAGGATAACTTTCAGACTGAAATAGGAACACAAGACAGGTGGAACTCAGACAATTTATCAGCAGTGTGTGGGTGGAAAGAACGCCTGGATCATCTAATTCTTGGAGCCAGTGTTTGCTGAACTGAATCTACTAGATAATTATCTTCATTTTCTCTTTGTACTCCTCGACACAGTCTAATTGTAAGGGAATAAAGATGACAGAAAGTTTAGCTGATTCATTACATTGTAGTGAACAATTCTAATTGAAATTTATATTTTAAATTCTTTATCCTTTTCTTCTGCTATTGCTTGCCCAATTCCAATCCATCTTTTACATTCTTGATAATGTTATCTTTAAAAATTTTTCTTTGAACCCTGCCACATCTCTGATGAAAATATTGGTAACTTAAGAGGTATCAGTCACTTCAGAACGTCTGTTTGCTGAATAAACTCTTTGAGCAAAAAAAAAGAGAAAAATCTATCATTAATGTAAAGCTCAGAAAGGACATGACTTGTTTTTTGGCTTAGATTTGTTGTGTTTTGCTGATTGTGTTTATTTTAAACTATACACTATATGTCAAAGTCTTCAGTGGTGATAATGAAATAGTTATATTTGGGACATATCCCAGAATTCATTGTAAATAAATACTGCTGTAATTTAAATACTGATTCAGAAAACATTGTTCGAGATTGCGAAACATGTTGTGGAAAATAATGCTGCTATTCTAGTTTCTTTTTTTGTGAAGAAAAGAAAAAGTTTTGAACTTGATTAAAACATTTAGAACTGAAAGCTTTATATCACTCCAACTGAAGAAAATATATTTAGAATTTATAAATAGAAAAGATTAGCAGAAGCATCAGGTTAAATGCATATTAATTATGCATTGAATTAGGTAACTTTTAATTCACAAATTGTAACTATTTCTTTTTTGTGTGTTTTAGGGAAGGTCTACAGGGTATTCAGGGTCTCACTGACCCTCACTACTAGATCAGACTCATAGTGATCTGCCTATTTACAGCCTCCCAAGATCTGGGGTTACAGATATGTGCCACCATGCCCAGTCTTAATTGCCTTCTAGGTGAGCTCTGGGAAGGCAAGGCCGGGATGGCAGGCCCGGGGATTGAACCCCTGGGCTCTGTGCCTGCTTGCAGGTGCTTTATTCATTTGGCTGGTCATTATATCTATTTCTGAAGTCTAGGATGATCATTATTAATGCCAATGGACTGTGTTTTAATGGAAATGTTGATAATATCTTAAAAGGAATTTCCATCACCCATGTCACATATAATACAACAGTATATAAGGAATCAGTTTTAATATCCCATTGATTTTTAAACTTTTAAGTGAAATCATTTGAAACAATTTTTTTTCTTATTTCTGTAAGAAAGAGTTGATAAACAATTTAAAAAGATGATTTATACCATGTCTGCATAGAGGAATATTCTTAGTGTTTCTACTAACCTTTCTAATATGTAGTTTCTATTACAAAAACAAAATATCATGAATGCATAATTTTCTTTTACAGCATAAAGTTTTGCTATTTTATTGGCATCTATCTTTCTTTTGCAAGGTGATAGTCACAAAACATTTGCAAGTCATCATTTTAGGAGATACAATTATAAAATGACAAGCAGTGTAAATCTGATGCCTCTTGTTTTCTTTACCTTTTAAAACTTTTCTTTTGCCTTCACAGATTTACTTTCTTACACTCCATCTAAAAATATTTTTGTTTAAGAAGGGAAAAAAAATGCCTTGTGGCAATTTGCATAATATGTTAATGCGGATATGCATCTAGACATCTGGATGGCATTTTAATATCTCATTCTCATTCAAGGAACTAGACCTCACACAGATGGCGGAGACAATTTTAAGAGCATTGTTGTAAACAAATAAGGCAGCCAGGAAACCAAACACACTCCAAGATAGGCAGTGCAGCCAAAGAAGCTTTTTAGTGAGATGTTGTGACTACAGGACTGAGTAGCCCTTACCAGTCTGACAGAAGGAGAGGTGCTAGCAGGCAGCTTTGCTGTGCAACAGAACAGGGAAAATGCCACCAGCACTACATTTGCAGTTTGGAACACTTTAAAGAGTGAATGAATTTTTACACATGTGGAGTTAGGCACATGCAGGCATGCATCTCTATATTTCCTTGTGAAAACAGAAATGAAAGGCCGAAAGTAACAGTGACATGTATTTTAGAAAGTTGTTTGCATTTGGCTGGCGTAAGTTAAAAATAATTGCTAAAATTATTACTGTGCGAATAAATTATGCTCGTTTTAGTATTTCTGTTTTTTTTTTTTTTCTTCTTTCTTTCTAGTAGAAACAACTTTAGCATTTAGACAGCATCTGAGAGTGGGCGTGGCAGTGCGGGTTTTTAATCCCAGTACTTGGAAGGCTGTAAACAGAGGAGGGTCACTAGGAGTCCGATCTATGTAGTGATAGCCTGTAGACCCTATACTAAATGTGTAAAAATTGAAAAAACTTTATTTTTTTAAGCAGTATGCATTTATTTATTTATTTATTTATTTAACATTTATTGTGTGTGTGTGTGTGTGTGTGTGTGTGTGGCCGGCTCAGCCCACCAGGGGGCGCGGCTGGCCGGCGTGTGGTGCTGGGGGATCGAACCACGGTCCCTGATGTTTTGCCAAGCTTGTTCCAAGTAGGTGCTTTAGACCACTGAGCCATCTCTCCAGCCCCGTGAAAAAACTTTATATATAAAACACACTGTATTTACCCGGAAATTCTTGCGCAAATGAGGCTTCTAGGCCTACTTCTCATATGAAGAAACAAGCCAATGAACACTTTGCAGATGTATACACTATATTAGGAATTTATTAGATTTTGTCAAATGACAGGTGGTCATGAATTTTACTTCCAAAAAGGAGACCCGAGGGACATTCCATGTTAAAAGCTTTATTTTCTTTTGGTGAAATCATGCTAACAGTTTGTTTTTGCTAAAAATAAAAAAAAAATCTATGAAATATTCTATTCTTATTTCCCCAAGGAATAGCAGTTCCCTATTATTCATAATTTAAACGCAGTTGGCATTTGAAATCTAGGTTCCTGCACTAAGTTTTTTGAATTACTTTAGGGACATCAAGCTCAGGAAAATTCAGGTTTTCCATTATGCATGTAGCATGTGTTGAGTGAAGGAACACGGATGGACACTTCGACTTCAGAGAGCACCCATATTTTGGGGAGCAGGAGTGCTGACATAAAATGTTGGGAGGTAAATGTAGAGGAGCAATTGCACCCCTTCTGAAATGGTGATACACACAAACAATGAAGACTTGTAGGCAGCAAAAAAGCAATCTGTGAACTAAGCCATGTAAAGTAGAATCTATCGCCATCATAAAACAGACAACATTTTAAACAGGGCAGACATTGTATTTTCAGTTATAATGACAATAGAATGATAACACAAAAGTAGTATTAGCCACTCTGTGATAGCCCAGTCTTAGCTACTGATCTACTTAATAATCAGTGAATGTTAATTTAATATTGTTATATCTCACCTGAAAGGCTGGAAATGCACATTTTGAATCAGTTCCAGTCCACCATGTACTGTTAGATCTGGGACATCTGCTCACCACAGTAAAACTCCATAAAACTTTACTGGGGAGAAAATAACCCTCTCCATGTGGGCTCGAGATGTGAACCAGACAAGTGCTAAAATGTCTGATTCATCTAACTGCCTCTGAATAATTGCTTAACTTCGGCCACCTGTATTCGCAGGCGTGTAGGTATGTGGTGCCATCACACATTTTCTGAACACAACGACTGCCTGGTGTTGGCAACAAAACAATCATACTGTGGTGAAATACTGTCGATGGGACAGTGCCAAGAAAGAGATAAAACATGGGGAACAGCAGTGAGAGAGCACTGGAGCCTACACTGTGGTGTGAATTCCACACAGGAATCCATCCTGACCAGCAGGACTGGCGTGCCATGGACGGTCTGCTACTACCCTCTGTTCTTACTACCCTCACCTCATTTCCCCCAGCTGCCAACACGCACCTCCGGCAAACAGACACACATCTGTGTGTGCTTGGCAAACAGCTACACTTTGCATTGTTTAGTGATTCTGAAAGGCCACTGAATGCAACTCTATACTGGGAACATTTGGAAAAAATACTGCTGTTCATGATATCTTTGTCTCTTTCTGACTGACAGTTGAAGGTGACTTTCCCTTGGACTATGGTGCCTGCCGTTAGCAATTTTCCCAAATTAAATGCCATATTTTGTGTTTGATAGGTGCAGCTGTGTCTGTTACCAAGGGCAAAACCACCTGCATGGCACTCTTCATTTAGACACTGAGAACTTTATTTAAAACCCATTTTACGAGAAAAAAATCAAATTGTGAGAAACATTTTTGAGAGCAATAAATTCTTAAATTCTCCCTTGAGTTAAAAAAGGACAAATTCCCTTCCATAGAAGTAATATAAGCCTATTCAAAATCTTAGTAGTTTATCAAATTAGATGTAATTTCTATTGGTGGGAACTACATGCATATTTTTCTAAATTTGACTTTTTAAATTCCATATTCTAAGCTGAAAAAATGTTAAGGGAAAGTGTTATGACCAAGTTTAGAGATCACTGTTAGGTAACTAACTCTTTCTGTCTCTGCTGTGACTCTGTCTCTCTCTCTGTCTCTGTCTCTGTCTGTCTGTCTGTCTGTCTGTCTGTCTGTCTCTGTCTCTGTCTCTGTCTCTCTCTGTCTCTGTCTCTGTCTATCTGTCTCTGTCTCTGTGTCTCTCTCTCTCTCTC
>NW_004524606.1:14518035-14521217 GCF_000260255.1 Octodon degus
TCTCTCTCTCTCTCTCTCTCTCTCTCTCTCTCTCTCTCTCTCTCTCTCTCTCTCTCTCTGAACAGGTCACTCTGTTTCTCAAAATCTGAATGATTTTACCTGATATATGAATATGGCAAAGTAGATCAAAGTCCTAGAAGTTCTATAATTTGGTGACTAGGATGGCAGAGTATATGAATGACTGTAGAAAAAAATTCATTTGATGCTTGAGGTGACATCAGGGATCTGTACTTTTTTTTTTTTTTTTAATTTTTTAGTGGAACTGGTGATTGAACTCAGACCCTTGCGCTTGCCAGGGAAGCACTTATTCCACTGAGCCATCACCCCAGCCCAATCTGTACTCTCTTAGTTGTGATGTTTGGAAAAGTAGACCCTCCAGGAGTTCTCCAAGAGAGGAGGCTCCATGGTTCCCACACATGTTACCCTGCACACATTTTGTCCCTTGTCCCAGAATCTCATGATCTATATTAGTATGGAAAGGATCTGAAAATTCCTTCGGAAAAAGAAAAAAAAATTTCAACTTCATTCCAACTTTTTTTTTTTTTTCCAATCTCAATTGACTTTATACTCTGGATGGCTTTTATTTGCTGTTCCAAGTTGTTCTGCCAACTTCTTGCTCTATGCTATGTTCTAGGAACCCGGCTATCTGACTTAAAACCCTCAAGTTTCATTTTATTTGCTTCTAGATGTTTGACAATAAAGAAAATTCTCAGATGAAGAAAAAATAAAAAAGGAAATGAGTAAGAGAGAAGTCAAGGTGCTCATTTCTAACTACAGGTGACTCATCTAAGTTATCCAGCGGTCTTCCTCCTACTCATAGCCCTCTCCAGAGCACTTTCCATTTCCCTAAATTCTCCTCTCCTTTCATTTATTCTATCCCAGCTTATAGGTTACCAGTCCCTTCATGATTTTCTTGCAAGCTGTTTATACCTATTTAAATGGTCCCTGTTTTAGGCAATTTTAAATTACCAAATTGAATACACCATCTTTTTTTGTGCAGTAATATGTGGTGTCTTTTTACTTTGCTAATGGATATTTGATTGAAAAGACAATTACCACATATGAAATGAGGAATATTCTTCTTGTGTATAAAAATCTGTCATATTACTGCTAAGTGGCAAGTTTCATGTTGCTAACTATATGAGACCAACCACTTCCTTTTGTGAGTATTTGGACTGAGGACACATTGGTGGAAACAGCTATTCTAAATCCTGATTTTAATTCACTGTTAAGAAACGATTTAGTAGTGAATCCTGCCTTTCATTTATTTATTCAACACATATGAAGCATGCACACGTGCACGCGAACGTGTGTGCGTGCGTGCGTGTGTGTGTGTGTGTGTGTGTGTGTGTGTATGTGTTTAGCATTTCACTAGCTGTTGGGAAATAAAAAAGGATGAGAAAATTTAACTCCACTGCAACAATAATGAAATACCAAAATCGATAATGAAAGTATTAAGTTACCATTCACTACTTTCTAAGTGCGATGAGATGTTTGCTCAGTTGAAGTTCTATATGTGTATTTGCTAACTCAGTCTTCCTAGCAACTACACAAAACAGATACTGCAACTTCCCATTTTTTTAAATAAGGAAATTGCCCAGCTGAAGAGTCAGTTCATGTTCACACTGCAAGTCAGTAATGGATTTGGACTTAGCAGGCTGGACCCAAAGAAGGCATAATTAAGATGCAACAAGGAAAAGTATAATTGTGAGGTTTAAGTAAGTTAAGACCCCAAGAACAAAAAGGTGAAGAGAGAAGATGGTCCAAACAGAAAGAGCTTGTGCAAAAGCATCCTCACATTGTTATGATCTTGTAGTGTCCAGAACAGAAGGTACAAAGAGAACCTGATCCTGGCAAAACCTGTGTTCTGTATAGATATTTCAGGCTTGGGTCTTATTGATCTAGTTAAACTGGTGAATTCATTCATTGGGAAGTGTCTGCAAGGCTTTGATTTAATATTGATTGCCAATCTCTATCTGCAATGTATTTTTTATATACTAGATTACCTGATCACACTGGATATTGCTAAAATACAAAATACACAAACTGTTACAACAACTTCCACTTAGTGAATCTTTTATTTGCTTTTAGTGAAGAATTCGTTGAAGCTTGACTGCACTCTCTAACACATCTGTGATGGACATCTCTTCCCATCTCTTCCTCTAATCATGTATCTCTGGGCATGGCTTTCTCTCCAAACTTATCACTTGTTGCTCAACCTTCAGAGTGTGCAAGGCGTTTCCAGAGACATCCTTAGAGGAGCACAGTCTCACGCAGAGCAACAGTGGGTTTTATGAAGTAGCAGGTAAAAAAAATATGCTCTTGAAAGCCTTTTCTTGCTTCATCAACAATGCCAATGTTGAGAACAAACTAAGCGTTCCACACATCTAGGTTAACTGAAACGGCCCCCTGTAGTGCCAGTTAATCACTGTTAAGCCACTAGAAAGGAGAGTGTAGTGCAAAAGAATCACTTCAGAATGTTCCAACTCAGTCATATTTAAAGGACATGGTATGCAAAAAGAAAGATGGAGATGGAAATAGATGGCTGCTCTAGATTCACAATGTGATATTCAAATTGACAACGTATAGCAAGATTTATGTTTACACACATATGACTTAAATTGCCTATGTTTTCAAAGGTCAACATTTGAGAGCCCATTTGTAGAATGTCTTACTGAGCTGTACTGTGGCTGTTCCATTAAGAGACTAGTGTATGGTCTTAAGAGGAGGGAAAAAGCATTTTGCTTATCTGCATATTAATCTCTCTAACAAATTTAAATTATATGTGGGTACTAAGTAAAACTGCCATCTTCCACAAGAAAGAGGCACGTTTAAAAAATGGATGATAACAATTTGTCTGGTTTACTTGAAAGTTTTGACTCAGGCTTTCTTTAGATTCTCTCATCCTTACACTTAATGTTTAGCACACTTGCTTTCATACATTACAGCAGCTTTTTCATGTCCTGTATTATTTTTGCATGTATTTATCTAATGTCATCATTAATTTAATTGTATCAAAAACTTCATGCAAGTATTGACATCTGAATACATTTAATAACATTTGTTACCTATTTTTATTTGCTCCTAATGTGTTCATCTATGATCAGCCGATCTTAGAAACAGCAGTTCATAGATAAATGTAACCAATTTATAGATAGAAACATTATGCAGTTACACAAAAG
>NW_004524606.1:14521317-14522643 GCF_000260255.1 Octodon degus
AAACCACATAAATACATAAAATTATGAGAATTTTAGTGATTTTTTTGCATTATTTTCATTTAAATGAGAACAAAAAGAGCTCGTGATGATGGTGTCTAAACCCGTTGTCCCAATTATAATCTCACCACTCCCAGCTCCCAACACAGCAGGAAACATCATTTATCTACAGAATTCTTCTGTTGGTGTTTTGCTCCCAGGGAAGCAGAGAAAATAAAGTGTTCACTGCTTTTAATGCTTTTGCTTTTTATATTCATCATAGTGTTCTGCCTTAGCAAACAGCCCCATACATTAAAAGCTGCTTTCACATTGAACCTCAGAAATTTCTTTGGTAAGCTTGTCCTAAAAATTCGTCCTAGAATTATGTAAATGCCACTAAACCACTAAAACATCTATTTGTAATTTCTCTCCTTTTTTTCAGCTAAAAGTGTACTTCATTCAAAGCACACATTTACAATAGAAATATATTACTGATAGTGGAAATAAATTTCAATGAAAATTCATATTGTTCTATCCAGTGAAATGGTAGATTTTTTGAAATGGTATGCATATGATTCCCCAGGGAATCTCAAATCTATTATTGATTTCATGCATTGGAAGATTTTATTTCAGTGACCCCCACGCTTAATTTTAGATGGGATTTTTTAGTCACTTAGTCCTACCTGTGCACTTTGGCCACCTGGGGGCTTGTCTGATGCTCCTACTGAAGATGACATACTAATATGTGCCTATATAAAGGAATGTTTGACATATGCAATGCTGTAAAACTGATGAGAAAAATCACATAAATAGATGCTTTAGGAAACAGATGGTCTCTTTGTGAAGAGGTCTAGACAAAGCCAAACAATCACAAATACATGGATTTTATGCTGGTAGTAGGTTGACAATGGAGTCTGAAACTTGTTGAGTGAGATGAACAGAATTCCAACTCTTTAAAATGTTAAAGTCTGATTGTAACAGGAAAGCATTATAGGCTCCATGAAAATGTAAACAATTGAAAACGTTGTATACTCCATCTTTCTGGAAATATTCATTTGCATTTCATCATTCCACCAATAAATAAATGACTTCCAATTAATTGTTGAGGGATGTCTTTAAATGTGAGGATGATAGAGCAGAAAAAACAGAATCCCTCAGCTGGTATTTAAATTATTACTGTCTTAGGTTTATGTTTATAATATTGGCTGAGCCTTATTTTATTTGCTTTGCAAATAAAATTTTAAAAGTATTCAAAATATACCAACTTGGGGGCTAGGGAGATAGTTCAGTAGAATAAGCACTGGCCTGGCGAGTGCAAGGGCCTGAATTTAATCCCCAGTACAAAAAACA
>NW_004524606.1:14522804-14532467 GCF_000260255.1 Octodon degus
TATATATATGTAAAAGCTCATTTTCTTTTTTCTTCTGGTACTGGGAATCAATCTCAGGACCTTGCCATTACCAGGAAGGTGTTATGCTACTGAGTTATATTCCTGGTTCCTCTTCTTTTATAGATATATGCTGTTAATTACTTCTACTTGCAGCAAGCAAAGCTTTAGAACCAGTGAGTCAGTGTGCTCTCTTCTCTTGTTCATGGTGAGTAATCAACCCCCCCAAAATACCTATTGTCTATTGAAAATTATAACACAAACAAACCCTAGCTGATATCTCTTAAACAATCCAATATTTAAGAGGTTAGTGTGCGCACTGTGCTCAATCCTTTCCTCAATCCTTTCTACCTTAAGTCTGTATTTCAATCTTCAGTGCTAATCACTGTTAATATGGTAGGATGTAATTGCTTCTGTCACTTCTATGAACTTGTGTGTGTGTGTGCACGTGTGTGCGCGTATGTGTGTCTGTTCATTAAAATTCCATTAAAATCTAAATTTAATAATTTTATTGGACCTGTTCTTTTCTATAATGCCTTAGAATGTTATCCATAAACTCAACTTTTTTCATAAAGAATAGTTTGATATTTCAAATAATAGAAAGAGTATTAGAATAGGTAGAAAAATAAGTTCATCCCGTTTTCACAAATCTATTATCCAGTATGCTGCATTGAGCAAACATGAACAGGCATATTTATGGTTATATGTGTAGCACATGAAAGTAGTACTAATAAATAAATATAAACTAAACATAAAATGCTAGATAAATCCTGTTAGTGATGTTTGACAAATTGTTTTCCTATGATTGTATGAGAGTCCTTTCACCCAATCCTCAGTTGAAAATAAATATCAAGTTAAAACTAATTTTGCAACTGCTATCTGGCAAGCTATGTAGGAGTTATTGGCTGTAACAATGCTTGACTATGCTTTAAGCTGTTAGAAAATTATTTCCATATATCCGAGCTAAAATCTTTTAAGATTAATGTGTGCCCCTGCCATACTCTTGAGATTCAAAATAATCCTATGTAATAGCTTTGTATCTTAAAAAACTGTGACGTCTCTTCAAAATGTTGCCCTCTACAAAATGAATGTTTTTTGATACCTTAATACTGCCTAACTGGACTGATTATTTATCATTCCTTTTCCTATCTCTGGACTATTCTGGTATATAGGAATAACATGCAAAAATAAATATTAGAAATGAAAAGTAGTCAAATGGAAAAAGCTGAGTAGTATGAACTCCTTTCATGAGTACTGATACTACCTCTGTCTTCTATTATTTTATTTCTTAGCTCAAGAAGAATTTGAAAAGTCTGGAATAAATTCTCAAGCGGTCTTACCGCGCTCTACAAAATGATCTCTGCTTTCCTGCACGCTGCACGTGCAGTTCAGGCGAGAAGAGGACCGCACAGGTATGTGCTGTACTTCAGAGTCCCCGTCGTTACCCTTCCCCAGACACGGACATGGTGCCCACACTGGTTAACATCACCACGTTTTATTTCAGTTCTACTTCACTTGATTGTTGTGGTGTAAATTCTTTTGGTTCTACCACACTTTTGTTTTCTTCAAGGTGGCTGTCACTTTCCTCCCAGATATTTTTCTGTTAATGTCAAAATTTTTTGTGGTGCTCATCATGTCATTTGAATGCAATTACTTTCTATGGGTTCCGAAAGAGAGACATGTGCCTTCTGTTCATTTAGACATGCTTCATCTCAGGGTAACACGACCCTTGAAAGGATAGGTTCGGTTGTTTCTTTTGGAAATGAGACTCATGATTCTTTGATACAGATAAGGCTGAGTCTTCTAATTTTTAAATGATTTTCATTTTAGAAGATTCAAACTGCTTCCTGAAGTAGACAAATTTCATCTTAATAGACATTTCATTGGATATTTGGATTTGGTCGGCGCTGTGCCAAATCTTTCAGACTACGTTGTTATGCTAACAGAATGTATAAAATATACGAGGATATATCTGTGAAGCGAAAGTTGCAATTATTTCAGGAGAAGGCGCAATGCCTATTTTAAGTCTAAAGGTATATAAATTTTTTTTATCATATGGCTATTACATGTCAGTTTAGGACTAGGATTTGCGGGTTTTCTTTTCTTTCTGGTTTCTGAAAAACTGACGAATTATTTATTAGTTTTGAATGCCTTATCTTAGGACTTTCACTAATTAGCAGAAGTGTCAATTTTTCAGTGCTTGTTGATATACTTAAGTTTGTGTTACTTTAGTAAAAAAAATTGAGTATATTAAACTATTGTTTCTCTTCAGTACATGTGGAAAGAAAGTATAAGTCTCCTTTCTGGCAGATGTTATCTTATGTTTCCATGAATTTGGCTACCTTTCCGTGTTTATTTTATTTACAATGTGTTTTATAAATGCTTATTAATCCTATGTATATTTTTATCACCTCATGCTTTAGTTTGAAAGCTTTATTTTGAAAGCATTTGTCAAATATCCATTTATTATTTTTCTGTATAAATAAATTTTACTTAACATATTGTACATTAGAATAATCATAAATATTCTTAGATACTAGCCATTTCATTTCCTTTCCTACATTTTTGCCTATACATGTAAGATCTATATCTTTACAAATTCTAACTGCTATCCACATTTTTATTTCCTTAGTAAACTATGGTTTGAATAGACATTTTTCTATTATTGAATGTCTTAAGAGGTATTTAAAACTAGGAACAACCTAAAAATGTTCACTTTTATTGTTGTTAGTGTGTTCTAAAAATCTTTCCTCATTGTTTGCTTATTTATAATTTTTTATACTATAATTTTATTCATATAACCTCAAAAATACAACATAACTGAAATATATTTATATAAATTTACAACCATATTAAGGTTATTCAGAATTTTAATGCACGGGACAATTTGTGTCTTGCATAACTTTATTTTAAATTGTACAATGGAAAAACAAAATTTCCTTCCAAATGTAAAAACATGGTCTGTAGATCTAAAAACACTTTTTAATATTTTTGTAATTTTACTTGTGAATTGTGCATGTGTAGTATCCAAGAACTGGACTTTCCACCCACTCAGGATGTTTTTTTTTTTTTTAATTGTTTTCATAATTGTAGTTCCATGTTGCAGAATTTCTTCTTATGCATTTGTTAAGATAAATGGAATCATTCTACATTTGAAGTCTATCAGTTTCTTTTACATGAGTCAAATGCATAGGTAATTAAGCTAATTGGTTCCTTAAAATGCATTTTGTTAATAGTAGTTATTCATCAGACATCAATCAGTCTTTTCCAAGGATTGTTAGTAGTTCTCACTGATTTCTTAGTTTACCACAAATTTCATTTATTTTATTTTCTATTTACAGCTGTTGCTTTATTAATTTTTCCCTGGTGGTTCCTTTGCTCTTTCAGCATGAATACCCTTGTTAGACATTGCTCACTTTATTTCTTGTAAACATTTCTTTTTTTATTCCCTTTGGGTTAGCTTTTTTTCCGTTTCTTTTTTTCTTGAGGAGACTCTGACTGCCCATTCTCTCATTTGTTTTGTTAGTAAATTTTGGAATCTCTCAATAATGTTTTTTCTTTATTAGTTATTTTTCGTGTTACTCGTTGACTTTAGAAAGCGTTAAGATTACCTGACTTATTTGCTTTTTCCATGACTTGCTACTTCAGTAGACTCTCTGCTTATTAACAGCTTCCCTCCCTCAGATCAGTGGCAGTGGAATGAATGGGACATCTGCTTCTTCGCTGTGATCAGCATATTTAGGCATTGGCAGGGTGGTTTGATTGAAAATTTTCTAAATATGATCACAGTGCTTTAGAGATTTTCAGTTTTTTACAAAACAGTAAATATGGATTACAATTTCCCTTTAATCCTGTGTTTGTGATGCAAGTCAGTTTTCTATTACTTAAATTGTAATGTGAATGAATGACATTTCTAAGTCCATCAGAGAAGAAAGCTAAACTTTTGTTAGAAAATAAAATTTTTTTCTACATATTATAGTAGCATATGTTTTATATTTTTTCCTCTGTTTCCAAGTTGTTCTCTTTTTTTCTTTCTTCTTTGTTTGTATGTTTGTTTTTACCTTCAAAATGAAGATTTTTACTTCTCTTCCCACCAAGCTACCCTAGAAGATTTTGTTTTGGAAATTCAGGTTAATTACTTTTCCTCAGGTCTTAGGTACTATTAATCATTTTTAATATGCTTATTTTACCTAGCATCATTATCTTATAGAGAAAGGAAAAAATGCAATGAGAGTTATTTAGTTTTTGAGATATGATTCATAAATGTATTAGGTTAAATGTTTTTTTCCAATTTTGAAGAAGGTACCCTGTAGGTAAATAGTACATTCCTTCTACTCACTTGATAGAATTCAAAAGCTTCTATAAATTGATAGTGACTGATTTTCTAATTTTTCTTCAAGTTACTCTGTAGTAGTCTATTCTCATGCTAAAATCTTCTCCCCGTGAATTTTTCACATTTTTTCCTCAACATGAAATGTCCCTTGACTTGGTTTTACTGCTAATCTAAAATGGCGTAGATATCAGAGATCTGTTGACAACAATATTCCCAAACTGATGTGAAAATAATTTTAGGCAAAAACCATTCCTTAGTCCAAAAGAGTCTTCCTTTCTTACAGTATCAGATAATCTATTCTGTGTGAAAATTTCTGCAGACAAATTAGTTATGGTATGCTCTTTAGATACCTCAATTTTAACATTCCCCTCCAATATTTTTGATCACTTGTTCTCCCCAAACTCTCTTCTTTCCACAATTCTTATCTTTATTAGTACATCTGTGTTTACTCATGTCTTAAGCTTTATTATTTCTTTCATCATTTTCACAATTAGTGGATTATTGGGTGATTTTGGTTCTACTTTTAAATACTTCTCAAATATCATACCTCTTATTACTGTGTCATAGTTTTGTTTCAGGTAATCTATAGTAACAATCTGAATCACGGCTGACCATCCTAATTATCTCATTGACCTCAATTCATTTCATTTTATTTACTTCTTGGTGTACTGTGAATTGAATTTAGGACCTCCTACTGACCAGGCATGAACTATAACTCTGAGATAAACCCCTGGCCTCTAGCCTCAAATTTCTGGACATGTCTTTCATTCCTCTATGTGGTTTGCAGCATTATCTCCTCATTGTACTGTGGCATTATTTTGGTAAGTTAAAAAGTTTTCCAATATAAGATCATTAATTAGGGAAAGCAATTAAAATTATAATGTCATACTTCTACAAGTTTATTATAACAGGAAAAGGAAAAAAACCTATAGCCCCAAGTGCTGAAAAGGATGTAGAACAATGGATTTCCACTGCACTGACAGTTTAAATGCAAATCAATGGAACCACTCAGAAACGTGTGGTTGTCTTGCATAAAGTTAACCATTTGGGTAGCATATGATGCAGCCATCACATTCCTGGGCATTCATCTCTGGGAAATGAAAACATATGTTCATACAAAAGTCTGCATACAAGAAATTCACTGCATCCTTACTTATAACAGCCCTAAATTGGAGTGATTTCATTATCGTTTAATGAGGGAAAGAGAAAACAAATGTTGGCACACAGTGAGAACAGAACACTCCTCAGCAATTGGAAGGAGCACACTGTTGGAATGCATGACTTGATTAGATCACAGTGTATTATGCGAAGTAAAAAAAGTCCATTTTAAAACATTATTTACTATATGATTATATCCATATAAAATCTCAGGGCGACAAAATTGTAGTGATGGATATAGCTCAGAAATCACTGGGAACTGGAGTGTGGTGAGTTTACTACTATTAAGGGGCATCATGAAGGAGTTTAATTATAATCATAGAGCACATCTGCATTTTGAATGTGGTGATCACTTCAGAAATCTACGTACATGATAGGTTTTATGTGGAAGTATACAGCAAGGGAAAAGGTAACTGCAAAACATAATGATATATGAAGAAGGCTGTTACTCTATTTAATTACATCCTACTGGAGTCCATCCTTTTGGCAAAATTTTTGTTTGTGCACAAGTATATATGAATCCTGAAACTTGCTCACTTGAGCAATTTCAATATGAAATGTTGCAAGATAAAAAAGATCTCCTACTGATTGATTCCTCAAGGGTAAGAGGTGATAAAACCCCACTTTTTCGAAGGAATACAATGTAAATCCAGGTGATATATATTTTTAAATCACCTTACCATTATTATTTTTAAAAGTATTTTTTTAGCCATTCTGAAACTCTCACAGGTGCTCATCACAGTCTCATCCATGCCAAATTTCTTTCTGGGGTTCAACATATTGGCATAACTCCTCTTCTTTAAAGTCATTTTTTAAAGTGCCACTTCTACCCTTTCCTGATATAATACCATATCATTCCTGTTTGTCAAAACTCACCACAACTGGCTGTGAGTTTGAGTTTGTACATGCCTTGAGTTGCTCTTGTTGACTGTGAACTCAATGGTGGTGTTGCAGAATGTTACTATTCCAGGTTCTGTCTCAGAAAGACTAAATACTAGTCCAGTAAATCTATAAACTCAATCTGTAATTAATTTCAGTACACAAAAAGTTTTATTTCCTGTGTTTTTTAAAATCAAGCTGCTACCCTTAGACTTTAATAGAAATATTTTTATTTTCCCTCACCCACATTGAATTCCTATTTTGCATTGTTATTTCTGACCTCTATAGTCTCACCATACTGAAGCAGAGATGTAGTGCTTTTCAGATGTGTTTTAAAAAGCAGCCTTCATGTAGCTAATAAACACTAACACCATCTGTGCTTTTCTATAGCCCAGGGAAATTCTATCTGGAGTTACAGGATATTTTTGAATAGAGTTAGTAATATCTACAGTTCCCTTGGAGTCCATAACATTTTATTTGCCTGATATTATGTTTGTGGCACCTAATACTTGCTGTTATGTGCTATTACAGGCCCAATTTTAAAAACATTTGTTTTATATACAAGCTTTTAGGTCAGGATCTCAGGAAGTCATTTTCGATCATATTGGTTTTATACGGTAGAATGATTTTCTAAAAATGACAATAGTGACAACATGATAGAGTGTGGTAATTGGCCATAGGAAACAAAAGCAGAAAAATACATTTTGTATTCAACAAATTATGCATTGCATTGAATACTACAATTAGCAATATGTTGACATTTTACTAATTCTGAACTTTCATTCAATGTAATTTCCAAGCATTTTCTCATATTCTCATCATCAATAAGACAAGCACTATCATTCCTGTTACACTAACTTTTTATTTTAGTGTAGACAGTACAGAGTAAGTGCCATAAGTGTTAATTGAGTGAATTAATGACTCACAAACTTCCAAGATATGCCAATCAAATCCCACATCTTGTACTGTACTGCAAAGTTCTACATGAAAGGATTTGGCTACCTTCTATCTTTATAATTTATCTGTCCTTTGCTTATTTTTCTCCATTTTTTCTTCCTTCCACAAATAAAGACTATAGTCCCTTGGACATTTTTTACTAATTAATTTCTCAGATCAAGATATCTAGCCACATGGCATCTTTCAGAGCTTAGCTGTAATGCAGCTTCCCTACAGAGACCCTTCCAGGCTCTCCCACTTCAAGCAGCCCTATCATACCTGTATGAAGAAGCAAGTGCAGAAGAGTTCACTGCAGTGGAGGCACGTCTGTATCCAACTAAAGAGTCAGGAATGTCATAGCCAGTTTAATTCAGCAACGGAATCAGCCAATCTTGGAGTATTTAAACCCTAGAAAATAGCAAATATTGTACCCTAGGATTTGTTTGTTCATTTTAGAGACTGATTATTAAATATTGGCCAGCATCTGTCATCTCTTTATACGTAACTACTTATTTTCTTTGCATTATTTAAACCTTTTCTCTTTCTACAGACCAGTATTCCTATACATTTATGTACTTCTGGTAGAACATAAGCATTGTAAGAAATAATGTAAACATTGTAAAAAATAGTGTGCTTAAAAGGTACTTTAAGATTGCAGATGTCAATATTTGAATGAATCTCTAGATTGACTTACCTATTGTTAATAAAGGTGATTTTACTATTATTTAAATTAATTAACTGATATTTTCCAGTAAAACATCTATAATTCTATGAATAAAGTAATCAAATAAAGTCTAGTATACATCAATGTTGTTATTATTTTCTTCTAATTACATTTCAATTATATTTATTTTAAGATAATTATTTATATCTGCCTTGCCTTCCATATAAGTTTCACTCAAAGGAGTGAAATTATAATACTCAAGTCATCCAAGTAATCTCTCCAATTCGTCATGTCAAGGATGATAATTAAATGTTTAATACCTTTTTAAGCTATTAAGCTAGCAATAAAAATGCAATATTTTATCTCATTTTACTTGATTAAAGAACAATCTCAGGTGTTATTTAATATGAAGTATTGCACTGACCTGCACTTCGTTAAAACCTTAGTATTACAAAGTAAATTTTAAACATGTTATGTAAGGAACATGTTTACCTAACATCTTTCAATAAAGGAATATTTTCTTCAGTTCTCTTAAAGCATAGCGGTTACTACTAGGTGCTGAGTACACTTAACATGAATTATTACTTTTTTCTCCTTAAAGAGATGCGTACTGGTAGTTGTTCAATAAGCCATTGCTGCTAAAATTGAAACATGTTTTCTTCTTTTTCAGACTATATTTTTCTTCTTGCTCCTATGTATTTGCTTGTTTTCAAGGAAATGACTATCACTTGTTTTGAAAATAAATAGTGCATGCAGAGAATTAATTTGGAACACAATTTTTATAAATCAAGTCTGAATTTTATGGTGAATTAAAGAAGAAAGTGTGAAATGTTACTGTTTGTTGTGGCTGTCCTCACATCTCCCAAAAGAGTAGACGAGCTTGCTGAGCAGTGTAGCTAAGGCCCACATGTCCTTCAAGGATATTGCTAACATTTCCTAGTAACTTTTGCTTTCATTACAAAATAATTGATAATTTTAGGGCTTATTTTATTATTTTATTTTTTTCTTTCTGAGACAAAGTTTTACTGTACAGTTCAGGCTGGCCTTGAACTCACATTGCAAGCCAGGCTGGCTTCCACCTATCAGTGATCTCCTGCTTCAGCCTCTTGAGTGCTGGGAAGAGAGGCATGCATCTCCATGCCTAGCAATTAAAGGATTTACATAGGAAAAATGTTCAAAATATAATTTCCAAGATCTAGAGACTCATGCCTTTTGTTAACTACTTTTAAAGCGTGAGGCTGTTAAAGTGAAGATACACAACACTGCTCTTTGGTAGTTGGTGTGTGAAGGACATATAGATCCAGAAACCAGTTAATCTGACATAAACTTTATTGTTAAGCATCTGATAAATTGTTCACCTTTTACATTTAGGTTCTCAATTAAAATGTAAATCTATCCTCATACATTCTAACTTCACACTTATTTCAATAGAGAAATCAATTTTCTTTACAGCAAATTAATCAGCAAAAAAATTACAAATTTCTCATTGATGGAATAAATTGAAATAGAAAAAGAAAGGTCTTTTACTACAAGCAAAAAAATTAATCTGTTTAGAAAGGTTAAAGTTTGCTTGAAATAATGAATGCAGAGAGGAAAAGATAAGCAATAATATGGATAGAAAACAATAATCAGTAAAGATAAAAATCTGGATAAAAGTCCAATGTCAGAATACACTACATGGTGAGACTGTCTCTCT
>NW_004524606.1:14532884-14535464 GCF_000260255.1 Octodon degus
TAAAATAACAGCATTAGAGATAACACAGTTTTCCTAAACAAAGTAATAGGAATTCAACAATGGTTGCTGTATTACCTGAAGCATTCAAATTAATTGTTCAGATCACCAGATGCAAATTCATTTAAAGAAAAAGAAACCAAAAAAATAAATAAATAAACCAAAACTATAACAAAGAAGTTATAAGAAATTCAAAACAGGAAAAAAATCAGAGTAAAAAAAATTAAGTATTAACTGCTCCTTTGAAAAGACCAGCAGAAATCGCCAATATAATAGTCCAAATTGTCTTGCCTTTGTATCTTTTTTTTTTTTTTTTTTGTGATACTGGGGATTAAACTCAGGACCCTGCACTTGCCAGACAAGTGCATATTCTACTGAGCTATTTCACCAGCCCTTTGCCTATCTATCTAAATATATCTTTTTTCCTCCTTTCATTGTCCTTTTCCTTGTCCCACTTTTTCCTTCCCATTGAACAATATTTTCCCTTTCAGATATCTGTTGTATCTTTTAGTCTTTAATTACTCTTTCAGATTCTCACATAGTGAGATAATATGGTGCCTGCGCATGTGGATCTGATTTATTTCACTTAGCAATATAGTTTCTAGTTGCCTTCACTCATCTACGAAAGCCTCAGATTTACATTTTCCAGAGCTGAATAATACTCCATTGTGTGACAATACCATGTCCTTTCCATCCATTCCTCAGTTGATGGGCATTTGAGTTATTTCCAAGATTTAGCCGTGACAAATTGCACTGCCATAACTGGGGTGCAGTGCATCGCTGCACACATACATTGCTGTGCTATGATGGTTACACTATTTTTCCATATAATTTACAATTTAATAGAAACAAAAATTGCTGAGATTAAAGAAATTTAAACAGAGTTTTCAATAAGTGATTTCCACCATAGCAGTTCAGCTCTGTATTTATCCCTATTTGGAGACCATTGAATGTGATCATATGTAGGAGTTGATTTATTGCAACGTGGCTCAGACCTCCTAACGGAGGCAAGGGGATCTCAAATTCAAACCAAGTTTGGATACTGTAACAACTTAGTAGGAACCTGCCTCAAAATAAAATTAAAAGAATGGATGGGGTTGTAGCTCAATGTGACAACCCTCAGTTCATCCCAGCACAACACATCCCTCTAAATAGATTATTCTTATTCATTATGATCTTTCTAGGAACACACAGGTGTTTCCTCTCTCTAGACCAAAGCTCACATGCCACCAAACAATGTTGAGTTCTGAAAAACCACTAATCATTTGTATTAATGAAATATTATCCAATTTTATTTCATACATTCTGTGGATTACATATCCATTAGAACAAGTCAGAATAGGATGACAGGTTTTATTTATTGACTCAATTTTCTCCTGAACAACTAGCATCCTAAACCATTCCAAGTGATTCTAATAAGGTTGCCAATCATTAGCTCTTGTTCTTATAGCTTTGCATAATTTTTAACAAAAAAATCTACATTTCATAAATGACAGCAGTTATTATTATGGTCGTAAGTATTTATTAGGATTTAAAAGCCAATAGTTAAGCTTTTATGTAAAAGGTCACATAGCATGTGTTTCAGGCTTTGTCTGTATCACACTCTTTATTACAATTAATTAACTCTGCCATCATTGCATATAAATACTCAGAGACAATATATAAAGGAAGGAATGTTGTTGTATTCTAATAAAAATTCATTTGTGAAAACAGCAAATTTCTTGTATGGAACTTAGGGGTCATGATTTCCCAGTTCTTCAAATAAATGGCATAGAATTTGCTAATGTCAATACAGCTTACAATTAGTGTGTTACTACTTCAACATCTCTACATACAAACTTGAAAATAGAAATAACTTTCTTGTGTAAACCCAATTGTTGTTTACTAGTATTGGCTATCAGTTCTGTCTTCACAAGCTAAGCAACAGAGCAATGAGGAGGTAAATATATTGATTCTGTCCAGTGTCTTTCCTGGTTTTGATATGTATCAAATACTTGTTCCCTCAAAATTTTCGAGCTAATGTCCACTTCGTGATGTTATATTTTATAAATGTAATGAGGTCATGAAGCTCATTTGTCACGGCTGGGATCAGTATGACTATAGGAAAAGCTAAGAGAGAACTTCTTCACCATGTGAAGAATCCAGGAAAAAGACCTCACAAAAACTCAACCATCCTGGAATCTGGAGCTGTGACTTTCAGTCTCTAGAACAATAAGATATATTTGTGGTTTGTAAGCAAGCCAGTGTGTATTAGGTTGTTATACTATTGCAAGCTAACTATGATAAATGCCCTTGCTTGTTTCTGTAGATGCAACAATTACTTTTGGCTTACCAATTTCTGGTAAATGTTAATTCCCCTGGTCAGATCCAGTTGGCCACTTTCTTGGTGCAAAGCTGGTAGACAAATTGCAGGCTCTCCTTGTCTTCCTTACCTCATTGATCTTATGAATATAGTTTCTTTAACAACTATGAATATAGTTTTTATGAATATAGTTTCTTTAACAACTATGATGTAGCCAGTGTTCATGTGTTTGAAACTATATATATATATATATGTATATATGTATACATATATGTATATAT
>NW_004524606.1:14535564-14549714 GCF_000260255.1 Octodon degus
AAATTTTGTGGTCTATTGAAAATTGTAGCAGGCATACTATTCTGATGTATTTCATAAAATACCTTTCTCAGCTTCAAAAGTTGCATATCCTCCATAAATTTTCTTTTATTTAGTTGAAAACTCAAATCTTCTAGGAAAAAGCATCTCCATCTTGATAGGGTTACTATCAGCTGACTTTTATTTCATGGTTGTATTAAAGGTACTAACTATACTTTCTCCTTTCTTGCTTCTCAACATTAGCCTTCATATAGCCAAAACTGAACTTTCATGTAGTCTTATAAAGTCCTGCCAAGTGGTTTATTGATAGCTACCTTTAACTTATAAAGACAATACTTTATACTTTTTAAATAAATGTTTAAAAAAGTAAAAGTCTTATATAAATCTGTCCTTGTTTGTGATAAGCAGCTAACACATTTGTTTTATTTTTCATATAAATTTTATTTTGCAACATTATTTTCTATCCCTACAATACATTCTTATCAAAATAATCGTCCAGTTTTACTAGTAGGAGAAGTTATCTATTTTCAGTTGTCAATCATAGGTGCTATTTTAAGTTTGCTTATTGAAAGTCATTAATATTCCTCAAATTCCTTTTTATGCAAATCTGCCTCCATAATTTGGTGCTCATGTATGAGATTTTAAAAATTAGGTATAACAGGAAGATAAAGATAAAAATCATTAATTCTTATCTCAAGAAACAATTACAGAGATGATTTTCTTTTTTGATATATTATTTATTCTATGTATGGTAATAGAGAAAAGGAACAAAAATGAAAATAATTATGTCTGTTTCACAATCTAATGTTTTTACTTTTTTTTTGTCAAATCAAGTGCTATATAAATCTAGGTAAATTTCATTAGTGAGTGTGCAGGTTAATATTTGTGAAGAATTAATAATAACAGCAACTTTCTCCTATCTTTCTGCATAAAAAGAGTAGAGCTTATCTTTTTCTTTCTTTGCACTTGGGCTGGCCTTGGGCTGCTTAGGAAGATGTGGTGGAAGTGACAATGTGCCAGCTGTACCTCTTGAGTGTAGAACTCATGCCTGCCTTTCTTCCTGCCTTCTTGGCATGTTTGCTCTGGGGGACTAGTTGCCATGGGAGAATCTGAGTACCTCAAGGTCACTATGTTCTGAGCATTCCAAGCTTTGATCTGTATGTCATTCAAACTCTAGAAGTTTTAAATTGCATGAGTCATTTAACAACTAATCTATTTTGCTAAGTCTTATTGCAAACATGCTTTGAGTGCAGTAAAGCTATAGAGATAATAGCATTAATTGGTTACATAGTAAAAAATTATTAAAGATAATATGACACAGGAACATGTTAAGGACAAATTGGAACACTATGAGGAAAAATGATATTCTTCAGAGGTAAGGTATCCAGTGTAGTCTTTGAGTGCAATTTTTTGTGTTACTTTATTTTATTTTACTTATTTATTTTTGCATGAATTTAAGACAGGGTGTACAGGGTGTACAGGATGTACAGGGTCTCACTATGTAGATTGGACTGTGAGTGATTTTCCTGCTTTCAGCTTCCCAAGCGCTGGGATTACAGGTGCTCCACACCATGCCCAGTCTCAGTCGCCATCTCAGCTCACCACAGGGGTGGGGCTGGCACAGCAGGCCAGTGATCAAACCCCTGGCCCCTGTGTCTGCCTAAACAGGCACTTTAATAAGCTGAGATATCTGACTAGTCCTTACTTTTATGTTTTTTTTTAATTTTTCAAAAAGAATACAAAATAGTGAAAAACACTGAAAATGATACAGAACTTCACTAAACAAAATGAGAAGAATTCAACAATGGTTGCTATATTGCGTATTGTTGTCTTCAAATTAGTTATTTGGATTATCAGATATAAGTATAGAAAATTGGTCAGAAATTATAAAACAATTAAGGAAAACGGCAAAAAATTAAACATTGACTGCTCTTTCAATAGACAAGTAGATATCCGCAGTATAATTGTCCAAGCTGTCCTGTCTATCCACGTATATTTCTATTTCCTTCCTTTCTTTCATTCTTTTTTCACTTCCCTCAATCCAGTTGCTCTTTTCCTTTGAACAGTTTCTTTCCCATTGTACCTTTCAGATTTTATTTATTCTTTCATTTTCTTACACTAGGGAAAAAATAAGATGTTTTCACATGTGGGTCTGATTTATTTCACTTTTGAATATGGTCTATTGTTGAACCCATTTAACTACAGAAGCTTCAAGTTTACCTTTTTTAATAGCTTAGTAATACTGAATTGTATAAAAATACGACATCCTTTTTATCTATTTTTCAGTTGATGATATTTGGCTTTTTGACAAGATTTCGCTTTGACAAATTTTGCTGAATACGTGGTCACTGTACAGAACGATTACATTCACTGCTCGGAATCAGTACATGTACATACACATTTCAATTCTTTATTTTTCCCTTTCCATTCACCTTCTTTTTAGTTTGTAAGCATCAGATATCTTCATTTATCCTACATCTATAAATGATAATTGACTCCATAAGGTCCAATATGACACAAATTCTTTAAAAAACTATTTAATTTTCTTTTAAAAAAAGGTAGTTATGTTTATGCTGAGTCAAAACTACTAGGCTCAAGCAATTCCATTTCCTGCACATCCTAAATAAACGGAACTATAGTTCCACTGCTTCTATCTAGGAAAATAGGATGGAACTATGAATGAGCTATCTCTAATGCTTCCATTCCCAATTTATCATTTCAAAGGGTAGTATTTAGATTAATCAATTTCTCATGGAATAAAGACAACTGAGTAATGGCATTCTTCAATAAAATTCAACTCACTAATTGAATGTATGCAAAAACAAATATTTGAGGTCCATCTTTCAACAAAATAAAAACATCATCTTCTAACAAAATCCCTATTAGTCTGTTTTGATGTGAAGCAACTTAATGAGCTGATCTCATTAAGGTGACTCTTCTAATAAGAATCAACAATTGTTACCAAGTGTCTCTGAGTAGTTTCTCTTTTGACAAACTTCCCTCGATGAGATCATTTTCAATTTCAATTTGTTTGAAGACAAAATATTGGAAATGTGCATCTTAAGGCTTTTGAAAATTATTTTCTTTAGTTTTTATAGTTTCAGTTCTAATTTGCTAGACTTATTTACTCACAAATAATACATATATAAATCTTTGGCTTACTGCCTTTGAAATAATTATAATAAACAGATAAAATTAGTCTGTTTTATTCAAATTACTTCGTCTATAAAGTTGAAAGTCTACTACTTTCCATGTATCTGGCTCCACTGTCCACTGGCTCACAGCCTGGGATACTATCGAAAACCATTAAAACACTTAAGGGATAGTTCCTAGTGAGGATCACAGTGCTGAGGTTGCTAGCCACACACTTTTGAAAGGGAATACGATAACCACTAAGAAGATAACAATGTACAATGTATTAATTATTCAAACTGTCCTATTAATCAGTTTTGAAACTGTCTCATTGCTATTTGTTTCTCAATAAAATAAAATAAAATAAAATAAAATGAAAGGGAATATGTCATCCTGGTCTCTTTCTCCTCTCTTTATACCTTGGCCCCATGGTGGCCCATGACAAGCTCTGTGATTGGTTTTGCTGCCTTGACATAGGCCTCCAAATAATAGGCCAATGAATGTGAACTGAAATTCTCAAAACCATTAACAAAAATGAATGCAGCTTCATATCTTAAAGTGTAATACGTGGATTTACAATAATACAAGAACTCAGAATATGAATGCCTTTTTCTTGAACACTAAAGAAAGAATCTTTAGTTTTCATCATATTCTTCCTTCATCTATGCCTTCCGCAATATTCCAAAAGATCAATTCCTATGTATGGGAGGGTTTTCAAAATTCACAGCTAAATACATGTCTAATTAAATACTTGCATGCTACATGTCCCACATAGGGGAGAAATGAGTACAGCTAATATATTGTGAAACTGGACATAGATGTGCTAGGTAGCACATTAGCTCCAGATGTTACACAAAGATGGATTCTTAGCAAATGAATTTGGGAGATAGTGATAAGAAAATTAAACTTTTTTCTTTCTTGTTCACTTTTCAGTGTTAGATACACTGATGGGCATTTTAATTCCCTGGGAAAAGTACTTTTTCCTAAAGCTTGTGAACAAACCAGTGAACTTTAGTGAAGACAGAAATGAGCTTAATGGTTCATTTTCTATTCAATGTCTCCCACTATATTTGACATAGAATCAACAATAAATATATTGAATGACATGATATTTGGGGTTTAGTTTCTGGCTACTCACTTTACGGTACTTTGGTTTTGTTTAAAGTATACAACATTTAGTCTTTGACAACATTCTTGTACTATGAGGCATTCCTATAAAAGGAACGCAGCAAAAAACAAAACAGATAAACTAAATTTCTGAATGTATAAGCGAATGGAACTGCTGAAAATGTTCATTTCACCCTTACTTTTATTTGACATCTATAGAATAATATCTTGCTCACCTGGGCAAGTTGTATCTATTATAGAAAGACAACTAGGTCATCTGGCAATCTCAGTTTTTACCTGGTGTTTCATTTTCTCTCATGGCTTTTGTTCTTCAAGCTATGACATCATTCTAGAAGGACTTTAGTAAGTTGTTGTTGAATTTAGATTTCTAAAAATGTCACTCCAAGTAAATTAGAAATTTCTCTTTATTATGATCATCATTGTTGAAAGCAGAAATAGAGGATTATGTACAGGTGCTATTTTAAATATAGTATGTTTATCATAATATATAATTTTGCATATGTATTTTCCTAGTATTTCATGAGGTACATAGTTCTAATTTTCCTACTATGTAAAAACTTGATGATCCAAATGCATCAAGGAATCTTTCTAAAGATACAGAGCTAGAAAATTTCAGAGTTGAGATGTAGGATCAGTTTTAATGCACTCTTAAATAATAAAAAATACATAATGTATACTAGAAATATAAAAAAACCGAAGTTTTTCTCATCTCCTGGTTTCATCATTTTATTTTCAGACTTCAAGGGAAAGAAGAAAATACGTTCTATATTAAAACCCTTCACCTCATCGTGAATTGGTATACTACTCGAGTTTTATTCCCAAAGTGATGGATGAGTTCAAACAGACAGAGGTGAAGGATTGGGATATTAATATTGAGGTCTCAAACGATTTTCTTCCCCCGATGACAGTATTGAATGTGCTTAAACTAATGTTAGCATCAAGATCTTAAAACATCATTCATCGTAGAGAAAAGAGAATCAATACTATCACCAAGATCTTCCTTCTTACTTAGAGCTTTAATTCACTTCTACGTGCAACTTGTATAACCCCCGATAGATAATAAATTTCATTTGATCATGACTATATATTTTATACATTAATCATGTATCATTTTATTGCTCATTATATTTATGCCTGATTTCATTCAACTAAAATTTATTGAGCACCTGTTGTATGCTAGCACTGTTGTAGGCTCTGAAGTACATCAGCTATCATGGCAAATACAAATTCAAGACCTAGTGTGGCTCACATTTTTCTGTGAAGATATGTTGTAAATAAATCATTTAACTCTGTAGAATACAAAAATGTTACCCATAAGTACCATGAAGAAAATCCCTTACAGAAGGCAGTTAAATTTGGGGAGAATAAGGGTGAATTTTCAACTGTGTATTTAAATAAAGAATCTTTAGAAAGTGGAAATTTGAACAAATGAAGAAAAATCAGGTTGCATGTCTGAAGGAAGAACAATCAGATAGGGAAAATAGCATAGGACCAAGTAGACTGAAGTTGTAGCAATGAAGAAAGAGGAACTAGAGTGTTGGGTTCAGAGAAGAAATTGAATGTAAAGGTAAGCTTATGCTAGACTAAGGTTCAGTAACCTTATGAAAGTGGTTCTCCAAAGGTCAAATTGTGAATTCCGTACTTTCAGCTTTGATGGTTACACCGTATCTGTTATGACTACCCAATTTCAGTGTTGCTGCATTCTGTGGTTTAAATGAGTGCCCCAGAAAGATTTCTATAGTAAAGTTTGCATTTCTGATATGATCTCATGGGAAGGTGGTCAAACTTTCATAAGGTGAGATCTTATGGGAATTCTTTAGGTCCCTGAGGGTAGGCTCCTGAAGGAGCCTCTATGCTACCCCCAGTTTGTTTTCTGCTCCTTAGGGGAGAAGTTTGAACTGGACCACGCTTCCAGTGTGATGTCCTGCCTTGTCAGAGGCTCAAAGCAATGCATGCTTTGTCTTGGACTGGAACTTCCAAAACCATGAGCCAAAACAAAACAAAAAAATTCTTTCTCTAAATTGTCTCAGGGCTGGCTAGGCAGATTAAAGCCCGGGGACTGGATCTCCAGGCCTGCTGTGCCGGCTCCACCACCAAGGCACGCTGAGAGGGCCAATGAGACTAGGCATGATGGCAGTCACCTGTAATCCCAGCTCTTAGGAGGATGTAAACGGGAGAATCAGTACAAAAACGATCTAGTAGGGAAACCCTCAGCAGCCTGTAGACCCTTCCCTAAAAAACAGAAAAAAAACCCTAATTAATTAATTATCTCAAGTATTTTGTTATACTAACAAAAAGTAAATGCATGGTGAAAAAGAGATAATAGATAATATACATCTAACTTTGCTAAAAAAAAAACCATAAAATTAAAACATGGTTTGAAAAAATGAGCTGAGTGAACTTTATTGATTCTATTGTGAACACTGAAGGATTTCTACATATATTTGTAAAAGGAATAGTTTCTACATTTATTTGTAAAAGGAATAGTATGGCATGTTAAATATTTACCACACATTCTTCAAATTCTTTGACATTTCTTCTATGAGAGGTGTCTTTGTAGCTTATGTTGAATTTGGCTTAGCTTTTGACTTATTTAAGGAATATATGATGAAAATGATGTATTGTGACACCCCCAGTGGTTAGACCATAAACAATATACAGCTTTAATTGTTTTCTTCAGATCTTCACTCTAGGGAAAGCCACCTGGAATGTAAATGTTCTTACTACTCTGGGGAGTTGCCAGATTGGACAAATCATATGAAAAATTTCTTAAGTGAGAAAATGACACATCTAGTGAACTCCAACTTTAATAGGCTTCAGGTATTTGTGTCACATCAACTTAAGTATCAAAAAACCTGGGTGAAGTAAACTGGATGACCTCAGCGCCCATCTCCATAGTAGCACAATTATATGAAAAGTTCACTCAAGTCTACCCAGCTAAGCCCAGTTGGTTCCCAAGACTTTGAGAAGGAAGAGTAAGTATAGGCATAGTGTAAAAGTCTTTCTGGGAATTATTTGTTTATAATTGAAGTAGGTAACCTTTCAATTATCTTTAGTGAGGGAATAGAACTGAGAAATTTTTTTTCTTTTTTCTTTTTTTTTTTTGGCAGAACCGGGGATTGAACTCAGGCCTTTGCACTTGCCAGGGAAGCGCTTATTCCACTGAGCCATCTCCCCGGCCCTTAGTGAGGGAATAATATAGCATCATTCTATATTTTGTCAAGACATTTTGGTGCTGAGGAAGAGAAGAGGGGAATCAAATATATAGTCTTTATAATCCAGGAAAAAGATATTAGTATCTTGGACTAGAATTAAAGCAATGAGTATGATAAGATCTGAAAGAATTTTGTTTAAACCTTGAACATGGCAATGACTTTACCTAATAGATTGAATACATAGATTGAATATTCTTAATCCTAAACATGAAGCTTTAAACTTTGCAAATGCAAAATCTTTATAAGCAACAGCAGTGTTCCACAATTAGAAGCTTACTTATTTACCTCATGTTATAGATCAAGGTCAAAATGCAGATGCACTAAAATATTGTATAAAATTGCCTTCAGGCTATATGGATAAGACATGTATATAATATAAGTTTTGTGTTTAGAAATAGATCCCCTCTCCAAAATGCTTCATTATGTCTATACAAATATTTCAAAATATAAGAAGCATACAAGTCTCAAACACCTCTGGTCACAAGCATTTTGCATAAAATGATACTCAAACTCTATGATATAAAATGAAATATGTTAAAGATGCCGCCAGTATTTTTCAGCATCTGGCAAAATGAATGGAGCTGTGAGTCACTGAGAAGAGGAAAGGGTAGAGGAGTTCAGGAGACACTGGTTTGCTGGTAAAAAGTCAGAATTTGAATATTAGACTTGTCTGCTTTTTATTTGTCATCCAGGTGGTAAGAACAAGGAGATATACTATACATCAAAGTTTCCAGTAGGTGTCTTCCCTGGAGATGTAGGTAGAAGCTGCCAAAACAGAGAAACTATGGAATCATGAAATTTAAAAAGTAAATAAATAAAAGCACAAAGGGAAAAATAGGAAAAGCCAAAAATTTGAAGCTCTTAAATTTTAAGGCAGCTGGCAGTTTAGGTGAAATCAGCAAGCCTGTCCAAAGAGAAAGGGCCAGAGAAATAGGGGCCAAGCTAAGAAAGAATGGTGTTGCCGGCAACCAATTGGAAGAAGTGCTGAAGCAAGCCCAGAGAGTGGTGCTTATTATGAACTCAAGCATCAGGTAAACATGTGGAAGGATTGAAAATTTGTTCTGTCTTTAGGATTGACAATTTTACAAGAAGTGCTGGAATCTTCAATCCATTCTGTGTAAAAGTATCTGTACAATATTTGCCCAAATGCTCAGCTAGATATACAGTTGTAGACAATGATACCTCATTGCTAGGAATGTGAAGCATTTTGCTAGATATGATATCAAGTTATCATAAATCAGGGGACAGACTGAGATAACAAGCTTTGACCTTGACTGTGCTGGGTGTTGAAGGCATCCACTACCATAATATCCCTTACATTTCAAGTGAAGAATTTTTGCAGGACACACAGTCTGCACATTTCTGTGTAGGCCACAGTGAGACCTCACATAGACTATTGACAATTTGTAATTTTTCATCTTTCTTATTGCTAGATGAAATACCTGATACCTATATTTTAAAGGGGAAATCTTTTTGGCTTGTGATTTTAGAAGATTGAATCCATGGTTGGCTGGCTCCATGATAGGAAGATCCTGGTAGAAGATCTTGGTGGAACAAAACCAACCAGTTAGTGGTGGTAGGAAACAAAGCAAGACCTGGCCCAAGGCCAACTGTAGCCTCCAGGGTCATGCCTCTATGACCCTCCCAGGCATAGCCAGAAGTGTGCTCTACTAACCTCATAAATTACTCTACAGCCAATCTAGTTGACAATTAAGATTACCATCAAGCAAGTTTTGGTTTCACATACTACGTATGGTTACAGATTTTAGTATATAAGCTAAAGAAAGAGATTAATACAATTATCTTATACTTCACTTTACAAGAAAAACTGTTCAATTTCATTGCCTTCATTTTCCCTTTCATATTTCTACTGTTTATTTTAATCAAAATGCAGATATTATAGTCCTATGATTTTATCATTTAATTACACTAGTCTAAAATGTTATGTAAAATCTCAAAAACAATGCACGATGACACACATATATACAGTATGGGTTGTAGGTAAAAAGTATACAGAGTTTCTCGAAGATGGTACTTGCCATTAAATGTTCCCTTTTCAAATAAACAGCTAATAATGTGTCATGCTTGGAATGTAAAACCCACTTCATTACTCATGTAATGGTCTGAGGAATTAAAAACATCCTTTTTTCTAACAGTGTGTGAAAGACAACTTTAAATTTTAAATTCCATTTTCCTCATTATTAACTTGTAATGCGCACAATGCACATGAAGTTGACTTTCAATGCACATGAAGTTGACGGGTAACAAACTACCCGTCAATAAATATAACAATAGACGACGTGTAAGTGAGTTGGCAAGAGGCCACAGAGAGAATCTAACAGGCAACGCTGGTAATTTGTTGTGCTATTATGGGAATACAGACATTTACGTTCAAGATATCTGGGGGCTGGGGAAAGTGGCAGGCCAGATCCCCACTACCACATGCCAGGCCAACCCCAAAACCCTGGTCACAACATACCAACCACAAACACTGGGCATGGTGGTGCACACCTGTAACCCCAGTGCTGGGAAGGTTGAGACAGGAGGATCACTCTGAGTCCAAGCTGCATAGTGAGACTCTGTACCCAAATAAATAAATAAAGATTAAAAACTAAATTCAATATTTGACTTAAAAAATTCATTTGAAAAGAGAAAGAGGAGTTTCTTTTTCATCCCAATTAACCCAGCAAAACTTAAACATGCAGTTAATACACCTGACTTTCTGAACCTCCTAGGTTGGTAACAATGTCAAATAGAGTGTCATTCTTTTAACCATGATGATTGTGTAGGTGTCTGGGATCTGTAGCTATCTAGCTGGCCAACACTGTTAAGGAGAGTATCTGACTTAGCAAAAGACTGGTGTGCATGTTCAAAATTCAAAGCATGTTCTCCACTGAACATATATCATTTCTGCCCCATCATGAGAGATGTGAATTGATTCATAAAAAGAATACCAGCCCTAGTCATTATAGATAATTCTTTCAAGGGTTTTACCTTGACAAATATTGTTACATGCATTGTTATAATTTTCACATGCAAAAATTTGTGCACATGAATTATGTTCTAAATACACCATTTTAAAGCACACTTCCATGTATGTACACATGAGAATAATGTTATGTTGATTTTTTAGTTAACTTGACTAGAGGCTTTTTGATTTGATTGACCTTTTTATAGTACTAGGTCTTAGGCTTTTGATCCTCTAGGTTGATTTCCTAATTTCAATTTCATTGCTCTTTGTTCTAATTTTTATTTATTTTTTGAGTTCAATTTGCTTTTGTTTTCTGCTTTCCTGAAGTGGAAACTAAGGAAAATAATTTAATATACTTCTTATTTTCTGACATGTGTACTGAATATTGTAACTTTTCCTCTAAGCACTTTATTCTATGCATCAATCAAGCACATTTTATATCCTGTAAGTTATACTTTTAGTTTCATTGAGTTAAAGTCTTGTGTGTCTCTTGAGATGTCTTCATTGATCCATGTGTTGTTTAGGGCTGTGCTACTTAATCTTCAAGCATTTGGAAATTTTCCAGTTATCTTTCATTTTTGATTAGTAGTTTATTGCCATTGTGCTTTGGATATGCCATTATATAATGTATGTTCTGTTGAATTTGTTAACAAGTATTTATGAACCAGAACCTTCATGGGTGTTATACAACAGCTCAAAAAATGTACATTCTCCTGTGGTTTGGTGAGATTGACAATAGTAGTCAATTACATCCAATTAAATCTTCATTATTTGTGCTGTTGGATCTGCACATTGAAGATCAAGGGATGCAACAGATGAATCAACTATTTTCCCTGCAATTATATCAGATTTTCTCACAAATTTTCTACAATTAATCATATTTTCTATCATTAATCATATAGCCATCAAATATTATATGACTCCTTGGAGAACTTGCCTTTATATTTGTGTGTAGTACCTCTCTTTATTCTGTATAACTACCTCTGAGGTCTCTTCCCTCTGTAATCAACAGAAAAACTCTCACTTTTCAAAAAAATATGCAGCTAACACATTATATCTCCTTTCATTAATTTACTAGTTGTCTGAATCTTTATACTTACTATAATTTTCCTGTAGACAGCATATACTTGATAATTATTTTCTTAACTTTTCTGTCAGTCTCTGCCTTTTAGTTGGTATATTTAAAGGATCAATTGCAAGCATGGTTCTCTAAAGCATCATTTAGATAATTTCATGCCCACTGAGAGCATGGCCTGATATACTTAGATTAACATCTATTATCCTCCAGTTTTAAAAATACATTCTGGAAGTAGATAACTTCTTCGGAAATAATATATGTTAGCAAAATATTGGGCAGTTATTAATAAACAGGAGAGTTAAGAAAACTAATGTTTAATGCAAATGATGTTACTATATGAGATCAGTTGATATTTTACCTGTAATTGATTTTTGTTTTGCTGATAGAAACCTGTTCACCTGAAATAATTCTAAAATTAATTGTCAAGTTATATATGAACTTGGAAAAAAAGAATTCATAGTTTTTACCCAAGTGGAAGAATTATCTAGGATACAGATATAAAAAGAGCATGACACTATAAGGCACAATATTTTGGATATATGTTTGAACTATCTGAAAATCCTATGCTCCAGCTGAATGGATTGACAGACTGCTCATCACATGTATGAGCATGGGTTACTTACAACTGGAGCAGCTTTTCCATTTGAACATCTTGCAGATGTTTCTTTTTTGGGAATGTCAAAAATTAAGCATACTTTTCTGCTATATTGTATTCAATAAATGGCTTACAGTGGAAATTGTTGAAAAAAATACATACCCACCTCTTTTAATCCCATTTTGTCTTCAAGTTTTTAGTCCCCTTTGTGACTCTAGTTGAGCATTTTATGTGATTTCCCCTTTTATGACTTATTTTAGGATATCAATAATACTTCTAAAAACTTCTTTGTAATTGCTCAAGATTTGCAATATACATTTACAATTTATCCAAACCCACTCTCAAATAACACCAAAACTTTTTTTACCAGATAATGTATTCTATAGTCTGTATTTTAAATATCCCCCAAAGTACACTTGTTAAAGGCTTTATCCCAAGCCTACAGAATTAAGAGATGGGAGGAAGTTATGACACTGGTGATGTGCCCTTCAAGGGTACTATGCATCTCCACCCCTTTCTCTCTTCTCTTTGCACTGACCATTGGTTGAATAGGCCTTTGCTGTCCCTGGACTTCCCAGTAGTGTACTACTTCATTTTTCACTTCTTTTTAGAAGTGGATAGATTTTATTTTATTTTATTGTTCAATGTTCCACTCTACTGTCTTTTGACTGTTGCTGTTTCTGATGTGAAAGATATAATTTTTATCTGTCATTCACGAAAAATTTTGTCCCACTCCAGCTTCCATCAAATTGTTCTTCTATTTTCCACCATTTAAATACAGCATGTTTAGTCATACTTTTTCTGGCCTTGAGTTCTTAGTGTATTAATCACTCTTTTTCCAAGTTCTCAGATATGTAATTCCTATATTCATTGTATATCTATGTCTAATTCTGATCTTGCTTTCCCTCTTTCAAATTGTTTGCTGTTTGGTTTTGTCTCTTAGTATGCCTGGTCATTTTTTCTTTAAAATTAGGCATACTATATTGGGTAAAATGAACTATGGTGTCATGATTTTTACATCTAAATGTACTCCAAGAGTTTAATATGGTCATAGGCTTTTAAAGGTGTTTGTATTATAGGGGCTTAGAGCTGACCTGCTGTTAGAGAAGAGCCAGGGCACTAAGGAGGTGGCTGGGCAGAATTTTTCTCCTTCCCACTGCTTCATTGATGCTTACTGCTTCCTTTCCATCATGTCCTAAACAGATTTTATCAGTAACTGGATGCAGCTAGAGACTCTTAAGTGATAAATCAGTTCAACATGTACAGCACTATATTCGTTTCATAGTGTAAGAATCAGAAAGAGAAAATAAATTCTGAAAGGTACAATAGATATTGTGGAAAGAAAATGAATCTCCAAAAGGTAGGACTTAGATAAGGAGAAGGACAGGAGAGGGAATAGTGGAAAGAGCTGCATTTGTGTCTGTAAGGAGGGTGGCTTGGATAACTCTACCTGAATATCTGCTTGTTTATGGAAGCGAGCAGTTAATGCTTAATTTTTGCCTTAATTTTTTCCTCTTTCTCTCTTTGTAGTTTCTTATAACATCTTTCCTCTTTTTCCAATTTTGTATGCATATATCTGGTCATTTGAATAAATAAGTTGAAGTCTACACTATTCAATAGAACAAATACTGTAGAATTCATATTATTTTGTTCAGTGAAATTCTGTATCATTTCTATTTTTATTATTATTTTGTTTTCTCTTTAACACACAAATATTACAGTAGCTCTTGCTTTTTCTGGTATTTATTGTTTTGCTGATTTCTATTGTCACTGCACAATGGTCTCCTAGAATCCATGGAGTAATTTCTATTCTTTAATATTTACTTAATCATTCTTTTGGTCTAGTACATTAGCTACCTATTTAGGAAAAAAGTATTGTATGCTATTGATAAGAATATATACGGTATTGGGCTGGAGAGATGGCTCAGTGGTCTGGAGCACCTACTTAGAACAAGCTTAGCAAAAGCATCAGGGACCGCGGTTCAATCCCCCAGCACCACATGCCAGCCAGCCCGCCCCCTGGTGGGCTGAGCT
>NW_004524606.1:14549939-14557064 GCF_000260255.1 Octodon degus
TTTTTTCTGTACTGGGCATTGAACTCAGGGCCTTGCACTTGCAAGGCAAGCACTTATTCCGCTGAGCTATCTCTCTGGGACCCAGATCTATCTCTTTTAAAAAATGGGTTATAAAAGTCTCCTACAATGATTTTCTTAGTTTTTTTTATTTTTTAATTTCAGCAGTTTTTGATTTATGAAGCTAGCACTCCAATATTCAGTACACATGTACTTATCCATGTTAACTTTTCTAGTCAGATCACTCCCTTAGCTATGTAGTGATCTTTTTATGTTCTAATCAGTTTGAGCTTGAAGTTTACCAGGTATGATGTTAAAATTGTTTCTTCTGCTTGTGTTTAGGGTCCTGGCACATGAGATATTCTCTCTCATTTTGTCGTTTTGTCTAGGAGTATCTTTTTTGATTGAATTTGTTTCTTGAATGCAACAGTTGTTAGATGCTGACCTATGATCCAGTCTTCAGTCTGTGACTTTGAGCTGGAGAACTGATGTGGTTAACCTTACTGGGAAGTT
The DNA here is from genome assembly GCF_000260255.1 of Octodon degus. Classification (NCBI taxonomy): domain Eukaryota; kingdom Metazoa; phylum Chordata; class Mammalia; order Rodentia; family Octodontidae; genus Octodon; species Octodon degus. The sequence goes on from NW_004524606.1 coordinate 14,550,450, forward strand.
TTGGACATCTCCTGCCATTGCCTCCTTCAACTGATGGTGTGTCTTGTTTTTCTTTGCCTGATTTGTTGTTGCTGCTGCTGCTACTCACCTGTTGACTTCACTATTTTCCTTTGTGCTTTTAGCTATATCTGATTTATCTCTTTTCTGCTGAGAATATTTCTAAATATTTTATCAAGAGCTAGTTTAGAATTCATATATCTTCTGTATTGGCCTTTTTCAATGAAATAATTTATTTCTCCATCTATCTTGGAAGGTAGTTTTGTTGGGCAAATTTATCTGGGTTGGAAGTTACTTGCACTTTGGACCTAAACTCTTACTCATTGCTAAACTCCATACTTCAAAGTGTCAGGATGTGTGCTTTTAGGCTCCTTACAGTAGGTGTACATGCACCTCTCAGTATGATATTTGCTCCTGAAGAATATAGTCCATGTCTTTTATCCTACTTTAGATAAATATTCAGGATCATTTATGAACATAAATCAAACTTAGCCTCAAGTAGCTTATGATCTACTTTTAATTTTGTCTCATGAGATCTTCTTGAATTCATTTAATATATAATATCTATTATAATTTTCTTCTGTGTGAATCAGATGACATATTCAAATGCAAGAATCTCTCTTTAAGGGTATATGAACTCTGGCCAGCATTATGATACTATAGAGAATTATAATCATTAGCATTTGTAGAAAGGAATGATTTTGGTTGTCACAATTTTTTTAGAAAATCTAAGTAAGGGGGAGCATAAATAGTAATCACCTTCAAATGTGTGCAATGTCTGTGCAAATAGATATATATTTTCGATATGGGTCAGAGTTCACTGATCAATGGCATAAGGATAGGAATTTCAAGTCACTATATGGGTATGCTTTTCCCAAATAGAAATCTTACCAGAATAAAATAAATCACTTGAGGATATATTCAACTCTCATTTATTGGAAGCATTTTAATAGTTGGTAAATCTCTTGATGAAAATACTTTCAAATGAGTTCTTAATATCTTACGCTAAATGCAATTTTCCAATATAAAGATCACTAGTAGGAATAAAAAGACTCACAGTTGCATTAACTATATTACTGATTATAATAATAGAGTGACTACCCAAGAACACCAATGTTCAAAAACTATCTTTTATCATCTGTAATCTCCTTTGTTGGTCAGTAATTTGTTTAAGTAAAGTAATTCATTTTCTTGAGTGCACTGCCAATTAGTTACAAAATTAGATCTTATAAGTTTGGATAAAGTATCTTAGTCGTTTTGAAATATAACTTTATAATTCCTTACAAGAAGTGCTATTTCAGTTTCCATTTGATACCCTTATAACATTTTTTTCAGTACCAGGAATTGAACTCAGGACCCTGCACTTGCCAGGCAAGCGCCTATTCTACTGAGCTATCTCCTCGGACACCCATTTGATACCCTTAGTTAAGTGTTCTGTTTCATAGCATTAGTGTTTATAACATGTAACCATGTGTTATTTAATAAAAAATATTCACTGATAAATGTGTCCTCATGTGATTTTGGGATTGTCCAAATACTATAGTGTGCACTGACTATACATAGATATTGTACTTTTCTAAAGACATAAGGTATAATACAGCTATTGTTCCATATAAGTGATCTGTTATTGACTGAAACAATATTAATATGGTGAACAACACCCATATTAGTAAAAAGTTGACACTGTTCCTATTTAGCACTATATCGATTATAATGTCTATATTTACTGTACTCCAACACGTTTTAATATTATAGTAAATTAGCATGTAATAAGAGAGAAAACCATAAAGTGTTAGCTTTGTATTTTATACACTTAGAAAATTTTAACTAATTACTGGAAAACAAAAATGTTCCTAAACAATCTTGAAGTTGAATTATGTTAAAATATAATTCAGAACTCCACAGACTATCAAGATTTAATATGACCTGCATTAATAGTAGAGACACCTGTACAGATGAGATCTGCATGGTTCTGACATGTTTCTGGATTAAATGGCGCACATTCTTGAAAAGCCCACACTCTTGGTTTGTACAAAAGATGTGTTGTTGAGCTGAGGAGATAGCTCAGAGGCATAAGTCCCTGGCAAGTGCAATGGCCCAGGTTAGATCCCAGGCAATGCATGTCATACAGGCCCCAGAACCAGGCATGGTGGTGCATGCCTGTAATCTCAGAACTAGGGAGGATAAAAGAGGAGGATCATTAAGTCCAAACTGCATAGTGAGAACCTGTATTTTAGATAGATAGATAGATAGATAGATAGATAGATAGATAGATAGATAGTGAGGTTAAGCTCAACTGCCTATGTTCTAGGGTAATGCTATCATTAAGCTTCTCTTCTAGAAGGTTAGCAACTTAATTTTGCAGACCAAAAATTAGAGAAAAAGAAGGGCAATAAGGACAGCCAACATTCAAGATCAGTGAGGACTCAGGACATAAGTGAACCTGTACTGTAACATCCTGTAACTCAGTGGTGTTCCAAATTTTCTGATCAAGGATATTATGCGGCCACAGAGGTAAGTGATTGATGATGTATAATGCATCTAAGGAGAGTCACCTAGAGAGAAAAATTCTCTCAGGCTTTCACAGATAGCAAATTGGTCAAGCAATGGCCGTGACATATCTATATGGCTAACACTGACAAAGGATCTACAAACTGCAGTCCAGGGTTTCAGGGTAAATCCAGAAGGGATTTGACTGACCTTGTCAGATACAGAAGTTACATTTCTTGTTACATAGGTCTTGCTTTATTTGGTCTTAACCATCCAGCAGAAAAGTATAAAAACGAAGTATAAAAAGTAAAGCCATATTAATATGCTGAGCTGTAAAAGGCTCAAGTCAGCAACTTCTGACATTGCCAGTCCTATGGATAACCCACTACTTCTATGGACTAATGGAGTATATTCAATTATTGTGCTGAATTCATGCACCTACAATATTTATTTTTTAAATTTTTAAAAAAATATTTTTATTGAGAACCAGATAGCATTGAGATAGTTTCACAACCTATTACTGTCACATTTTCAATAATTAATACATTGCGTATTGTTTTTTAGTGGTTATTCATTGTATAAGATGCAGACCTGATATCCTGTCTCAAACACTATTAGAACAAACCTCTCTATTCATTGAATTAAGAGAATGGAGCTGTATATCTATCCTATTTTGAGTATAGTATACAGATACAAAATGGTCGCTCATCTGTTTCCCCTGCTTTTGGTTAGTTTTGTCAGAGAAGGGTATTCCTTTGTCATTTAAATACTGTAGGTACACAAATTTAGCAAAATATCCCAATATAGTCCAATAGTGCATAATAGTAGTGTGTTTTCCATAAGGCTGTCAATGTCTGAAGTTGTCGACTTGAGCCTTTTACAGCTCTGCATGTTAATATGGCTTTACTTTTTGTACTTCATTTTCATACTTTTCTGCTGGATAGTTAAGACCAAGAAAGAGCAAGACCTATATAAAAAAGGTAACTTTTGTATCTGATAAGATCATTAAAACAGAAACACTAAATCTCGTGGAAGAGAAAGTAGGAGAAACTTTTGAAGACATAGGGGTAGGCAAAGAGTTCATGAACAAAAATCAAACTGCACGGGTAACACTTGAAAGAATTAACAACTGGGACCTACTCTTTGAGCAAAGTTTTTGCATGTCAAAACAAATTACCAACAAAGTGAAAAGACAACCAACAAACTTGGAAAAATCTTGACTAATAAGCATTCAGACAAAGGTCTTCTCTCCAGAATTTATAAAGAAATAAAAAATATTAGAGCCCTAAAATTTAAAGACCCAACCCAGAAACGGGCATCCAAGATGAATACACACTTCCCAGAGGATGAAATTAAAGAAGAGAATAAATATACAATATTTAAATGGCAATGAAATACCCGTCTGTGACAAAACTTAACAAAAAAGGGGGATATAAATGAAGGACCCTTTTGTACCTGTATATACAAAACAGTTAGGATAGATATACAGCTACTTTCTCTTAATTCAATGAGAAGAAAGATTTGTACTAATAGTGTTTGGACAGGATTTCATGTCTGCGTCTTATACTGTGAACAATTGCTATGAAGGCAGCAATATGCAATGTATTAATTATTGTAACTGTCCTAGTAACCTGTTTTGAAACTGTCTTATTGCTATTTGGTTCTCAATAAAATTAATAAAAATATACATTATGAAAGTTTTTATTTTATTTATGAAAGGATGAAGATGAATGAGATGTAATTGTATGTATTATTCTACCTGTATAAAATTACCAGTGATTATTACATATTATTACACCTTTAACATATTGAGGTTTGTCCTTTACTATGTACTAACTCTGTTTCAAACTATGTTTCTTGAATTATGTTTAAGTTTTCATAATAATGTACTTGTTAAAGTCAATTCTTATCTTTATTTATTTTTTAATTTATTTAGTATAGGGTCTTGCTACACAGCTGGAAATTATAGCAATCCCCCCCCCTCAGCTGTCCCAGCCCTGGGATTACAGTGTGTGCCACAATGCTTGGTTTTGGTGGCTGGCTCAGGGCACCTGGGTCAGGGGCAGGCCTGGCATGCAGCACCAGGGATGGAACCCAGGTCCTTGCACTTGCCAGACAGGAGCTTAGACCACTCAGCTATCTCCCAGCCCCCAAATCAATATTTTTTGTTACAATCCTGAAGAAATTTGAGTTGCCCTAGAATGTGGTAAAACCTGAAGTTTCCTCATTTTGCTTGTACATCTGGCAGATTGAAAGGATGATGTTAATCTGCCAGAGGTAACAGATGCTCATAGCATTTATTCAGGCAAGGCCTCCAGCCTGAAGGATCAGCATAATTTTGAGCTACTAAATTTATCAGTTCAGTTTTCCTCTTTATTGAGAAAATCAAAGAGTATCAGTTGATGGGGGTTGCAAATCACAGGAATGCTACCATTGGCCCCTTGGCAAGTCATACGAACACTTCATTACTCGGAAATTCCTTTGATTCCAGTTACTAACCTTTCAATTAAATTTAGAACAAAACATCAAGAACATCTTTGCCAGCTCCTTTGCATTTGGAGAATTGGCCCTGTAGCCGTGGCCCAGCTTGAGGAGGTGAGACCCTCGACATTGCTTCACTTTCTGAGCCTTTGTTCTGTATACTGTCTACTAATTCATTTGCTTCTAAATGTGAAGTCTGTGGCTGAGCATCCACCTTTGAGGAAAGCACTCAGTTGGCCAGCTAGAAGAGGCAAAACAGAGCAATCTTGCTAAGAGCTAAATATATACAGCTAAGCGTGTGTGACTGTCATACAGCTGCAAAAGTTGTACATGCCAGTTTATTTGCTCATGGTGTTTGCTTATGGAATTTGAGAGAGGAGAAGAGGAAAGGGGAAGGAGGGAGAGGGAGAAATGGAGAGGGAGGAGAAGGAGGAGAGGGGAGGGGAGGGAAACAGGGAGAGTGAAAGGGAGGGAAGGAAGAGGAGAAGGAGAAAAAGGGGGAGGGAGAGATGGAGAGGGAGAAGCAGTGGGGTGGAGGGAGACGATAAGGAGATGCAGAGAGACAGAGACAGAGAGAGACAGAGATGCAGAGATTTCAACTCCATTGATTTTTAATTAAGCCAACCATACGCTGGCAAACACTGCAAAAATCTTGAACCTAATCATATAAAAGTGATTACAGAGTAGATAAAGGGACTAGTGGCTAGCCCTTTATAAGAAAATCATAGAACAATATTCTGTCAAATTAATGGATATTATTTTCCAAAAAGCCAGAATAGTATGGCAGTATGTAAGGATAAAGAAGCCTGATCTCAAAAGAAACTTTCGGCATTACAAATGAAAACACTGTGAAAAGGTAAATAGAAGTGTGATCATGTTGTGTTAAGTGACAAAAAAAGACATCAAATAATTTAGCTGTTGTCCTCTCATTTTGGTGAAATTTAAATACATCGAAGAATTCTGACATTGTCCACCAATGTAGGTAGTCTCTATGGTGACTTCTTATTCATTTTGTTTTTTCTTATTAATAATGAAAACATCCCATCTGCACTATGAGAAAAAAAAATGTAGTACTGGCTAGCTTCCCATCAGACATGGTCTAAGCTCTGGAGCCACTAACACTGCTTCCCAGTGCTGGATGGTATTTCTTACAAGGTAAAACACAACCATTTTTATTCTTGTCTATTGTAACTGGGATACCAGGCCTGGCTGAGGCTCCTTTCAGAGTAATGCTTATTAAACTCCCAGAATGCTTTCCATTTTAGATCAAGCTCTTGCATATATCCTATTCTACAAAGGACAATGGTGCTGCTGTAAGACTGTGTGGAGAAGCGCTCCAGCAAGATGGTATTACCAGCTCACCCGCTACAAAACCCTCTTTCACTGGACGGAGGCCAACTCTCTGGCCTAAACCATCTTGGATCGCATCAGTAGGCATCCAAGGCTATTTTGGTGCCAGAGTAAATTAGATTTTATTCTATTGTCTTTCCCATCAATAATCCTAGATTTTCCTTGTAGTGTCTGTTTTTTGCTTCTTATTAATTTATGCCTAATTTCTGAATAAGAGATGACCATCAGATTTAAATTTACTTATTAACAATGGTACATATAACATTGAAAAGATGAATAAAATGAGTATGTCTGATT
>NW_004524606.1:14557164-14573396 GCF_000260255.1 Octodon degus
ATAATAAAATTATGAAAAGAGTAAATTCTCTGTCCCTTTTAAATCTTGAAGTTCTATATTCAGATGCAGTATGTTTAAAAAATATCAAGCTATTGTCAGGTGTGGTGATGTGTACCTGTTATCCCAGCACCTGGGAGCCTGAGGTCCAAAGATACCTGCCCGAGGTGCAAAAGGGAGTTCAAGGGCAGCCTGCACTACTTAGTGAGACACTGTCTTAAAATAAAACAAAACATCAAGGTGTTATCTCTAGTGAGCAATTTTTATTACTTTCTCTTCTAATGGGTATCAATATTATTATTTTAGTTTTCTAGAAGAAATATGTATTACTTTTGTTATAACAAATGCTTTAAATATAAAATGTCATTTTGATATTTCATAAATATCAAATATTTTCATTCTAACTTTCAGTAAAGAATCTCCCAGTTAAAAAAAAAATTGGAATCTTGTAAATATAAAAAGCTGAAAATCCATAATGAGAAAAAGTATCAGTGCGGGGCCCAGAATAAAATGCAGTTACTGAATTTCCCTTACTGGTCCCATGGGGAGTAGAATACCTCTGCATGGATTCCTCAAAGATATTGTCTTAAATATTTGGAGATTAGGAATAAAAATGATAATATAATACTGTCCAAGTTGCTTTCTCTGGAGTGTGTAGATATTTGCTGGGAAAAATTTAGGATGGCTTTAATTTTCCAGAAAATTGCTTTTACTATATCCTCAGATTTATGTGATTTGACCGATGGCAGAATTACTTCATCAAACAAAATGTGTTCCAAGACAAACAGGATGTCATTTAAATAAGCCTTCAATTCTATTTCAATATGTAAACCCCAAAAGACAATGCTTAGGAGATTTTGGGAACTTTTGTGGTCCTGTTCTTTCTTTCTATCTTTCTTTAACAACATGAAGACTGTGGACATTTAGAAGCATCGGTATATGGGGGATGAGAATGAAATAGAAAATAATTAATGACAGTGATAATCCCAAATGATATTTAATTCAAAGCTACACACAATCTTCCTAAAAGCTGCTAACTTGCTTATGAAGCAATTATTAACTTTTTCTGGACAAATAATGCATACAAAATAGAACAAGTTTTAAAAACATATCACAGAGATAAGTCTTTATTTTATACATATCCTTTCAGCTGAAGAGAGAAAATTACACTAAATAATGAAGAACATGCATACATACACACACATACATACATACATGAATGCTATTTAGAGTATGTTGGTAGTAAACATCCTGAAGTTTATAGTTCAACTTTTAAAAAGTCACCTAGCTTATGTTTGATAAATAAAAATAAATTTTGCTATGCCATTAGTTTAAATGCTTTAGGAAATGCTTTTATTACATTTCATTTTGTCTGATGTTCCTATCTTTCATGTTTGCTTATCTTTTAAAAGTGTCTGTCCAACTAGAGCTATATCCAAAAGACATTTGGCAAGGGCAGCCTCTACTCCCAGGTATAAAAGTGAGTCAAACACCACTATTATTTTCACCTTTCAGGAAAAACTGTCTGTGAAAATCCTGATTGCCTTTCCTTTTATAGGAAATCCTTTCATGTTTATTAACTAAAAGGGTTAGGTCAGATCAGCCACATGTACTCTCTGTAGTCTATCAGCAGGATTCTTTGAAAGATTAAACTGCTCAGAGCTGACTTACACGCAGTGATGGGAGGAAAAAGACCTAATAACACTGCTAAAATTGTTATTTTTGGGGAAATGTGGAATCTTAGCAAATTAAATGTAACATATTTAAAGGTATTTGAACTCAACACTGGACTGTTTATATTTGTTTTAATGAACTATCACTTGTGCACAGAGTCAAAAGAATTGACCAGTCATATTTACCCGTAATTGTGGTTTGCATTTCCTGGAACTTTAAAGTTAACATAAAATCAGTGAAATCAAGCATAGAAAAAAATATCCCATTATTAATAGGATGTTTAAAGTAAGACTTTTGAATGTTTTTTGAATCATTTTTTGCCAACATAATCTTTCAAATATCAATTTGCTGCAATTCAAAATGCACATTCCTTTTAAGATGCACATCTCCCCCCAGGAACGGTTTTCCACATCTCACAATTTCCATCTCTCATTTTGTGTTTGGGGAAAAGTGTAGAATATGAGCACGGTATCTGAGGTACGGGTGTCTCATTTTCCATCCACAGAATTACATTCTATGGGTTTTTTTAATTCAAATTTTTCTCTCATTAGATGTTTTGGCTCCAACTACTTCTAGTCTTACTGGACAGTACATATCATTTTCGCCCACGCCTCGCCTGCTAGAGACCTCTGTTCACTCTGATTCCCTCTTTGTTACCTCTCAGAACATACTTGATTCAGCAGGATGGTTACAACCACTGTGACTTAATACTTATAAAATCTGGAAGAAAGGAGTTTTCATGTTTTCTCCAGAAGGAAATGCTAAGTGCTTGGGGAGGTAGACATAAGCGACTTGAGCATTCCACAGTGGTCCACACTAGTGTTAAGACCACATGATATCCCACCAAAACTTACAGGTTTTGCAAGTCAATTTTGATAACCTTAAAGACAGTAAAAGCAAGGCAGACCTTGATTCTGCCTTCTCCACATTTCCTGAGTAAGCCCACAACTTCTCCATGTCTAATGCATCCACTGGGTGGAAGACTGTCTCCCCCGCCCCCACAACACTCCTTCCCTGTGAGGCCCTATGAGTGGCCTTGTGATTTTCTGTGCGCTCCTGTTTCCTTTCTTTCCAAACCACAGTAACAATAGCTGCCTTTAAACTGCATGTGTGTGAAGCAGCCCTGTGCTAAGATTTCACAGCACTGAATTTTAACCTTACAGCACCCAGCTGTTAGCACATGCACGTATGCACACACACACACACACACACACACACACACACACACACACGCACGCACACGATTATCAGTCTTTTGCATGTGAGAAAACAGAAGACTGCATATGATTTGAATTCAGTTTTCTATCCTGTTTCAAAAGCATTACCACTTAATATTCTTTTCTTCTCATTGTTTATCATTAGCAGAGTAATCACCTTATGGACATGTTCCATTTTCCCGCATAAAACCTTCCACTATGTCCCAATGCATGTTCCTTTAGGAACAAATTCCTTAACATAGTGTTAGGTTCTTAAATATCAGATCTTCTTTTGCTTTCTTGCCTATTCTATTTTAAACCTGTTTCCCATGACTCCTTATACTTCAGATTAATTGGGAATATGCAATCAGCTTATAAAGCACATCTGTCTAGAACACGACTCCGTCCTTCCTGGAACCAGCTTCTAAGCATAGAAACCACCTTTTGGTAACACTTGTGACAAGGTTCCTGGCCATTAGTTCTGGCAAGTTTATAGCTTACACACAGGGCTGATTTTTCCCTTTTCTGAGCTGTTTTCCACCTTAAACGAGGCTATGGATTCCTCAATAGAAAGGTGCAAGTGTTCTCTCTCAGTTTTTATGTTCTGAAAAACATGTCATGATGTCCTGTTCATAGTAGGCTAAGTGTACAATTTCCATCAGAAAATGAATTTGAACTTATCTATTTTACATAGAGCTTTTGAGTCTCCGTTCCCCTTAATATCTCCTGTCAGCTTTCCTATTGTGGAGAGGTAGGTGCAGTTTTGCAAAATAATCCTGTAACTAGTTCATTTAATCAGTACATTTGGATTGACATGAAGATAAATTCTTCCCTAATTCAGATAGCATAGTGAATACATCTCTTAATGTGTATCGCTTTTCATGAACTTGCACCAAGAACTAGCTACTAGGTGAATAAATTCTCACCCTCAAATTCACCCTTTCACTTTACTAAGATTACCTCTCTGTTACATTTGATTCTCTCTGTGTATCATTTCCTGCCCCCGGTCATGTTTGAAATTGAACTGCTTATGTCTCTTCCTCTGATTTCTCTTTTAAAGCTACTGTCATTTAATTCACTGTCTTAAAACTTCATTGAAAATTTGTGGCTATAACCACTTCCTTATAATTTCTATTTCTATTCCAGTTTTCTGTCTAGATGCAGTGTTTCATTAATAAGAATTGGAAAAGTTTCCAGTGCACTTAATCACACATATTTAATTATTCCTCACATTTTATGGTCTTGACATATTTGCTACAATAAAGAGAAATCATTAATTCACTTTAGAAATACGGATGTGAAAACTATAGTTCTCCCTCTGATTAATTAATATTCATCATTACTTTGCTGTTAATTTACTATGCATTCAAGAAAATGACAGTGTAGAACATTTTTCCCCATTTGTTCAATAAAGAACTATCTTAGAAACCTAATGGGGCTGAAAATTTATTTGCATTTTGGCTGTCAAGGGGGATGAGAGTATTTCTTCCTGAACATGTTCATGGTCTCTTCTTCATTCTTCCTTGCCACTTAAATAGCACTGTAGTCTTCTATATTTTCTTTGGAGAAAAGGAAAACTATAACCAAAACCACTGTGGTATCAACTCCTCACAAAGATGTAGAATAATGAAAAAGAAGAAAACAGGGATGGCCAAATAGCTCAGTGGATTAAAGTGCCTGCAAACAATCTCAGGGCCTGAGGGTTTGATCCCAAGGCCTGCCGTGCCGGCCCCACCCCCAGAGCATGCTGAGACAGCAATTGAGACTGGTCATAGTGGCGCACACCTGTAATCCCAGCTCTTAGGAGGCTGTAAACAGATGGGTCACTAAGAGTCCTATCTAGTAGTGAGACCCTGAACACCCTGTAGACTCTTCCATAAAATACAAAAAAAAATACAAAGAAGAAGAAGAAGAAGGAGAAGGAGAAGGAAAAGGAGAAGGAGAAGGAGAAGGAGAAGAAGGAGAAAAAGAAGAGAAAAGCCTGGATTTCCCTTGGCTTCTCGAAAAACATAATCTAAAACAATTTTATAAATCCAGCTTCAACTTAAGTACTTTTGATTAGTATCACTATCAGAATCCGAGAATGGTGGTTGGCCACAAAGGTCAATATTTTGACCAATAGTAGTAGAATGTAAAGAAGTACTGAGACGAAAACAAAATCTTTACTGTTTGGCTTTTTTTACATAGGGTAATTGGGTACTTGATAATAAAGAAGAGATGTTAAAATTAATGAAAACAGATCTATAGTTATTGCAGTGGCAATATTGAGGAAGTACTCAGATTAAATATATGAAGTGAGAGTTCAAGTGTAGAACAGATATAACTAAGATTTATAGAGCAATTGAAAATTCCATAGGCTCTTCCAAACTCTTATTCATTAATCAATAAATAAAGTTCTCAACACTACTCAGTGACTTTTATTTTAGATTTTGTAGTGTAGAAAAATAAGACCAATGATTCCATAAATTATTCTAACTTATTTTAATAGATAGTAGACAAGGGATTTAAATCCATGTCAACTGGTCCTAGATTCCAAATTACAAAACTTAATACAGTCTTGCTAGTTACTAAATAAAATAAAGTCTGTGGAATTCATAATTTCCCAGAAACAATAAAAGGAATCTTTGTATGTATGTCTGCCTTTTCAACAGTAGGTCTGTAATGATCATAACAGTAGCCTTTGTCACTGAACTCCTCCTGGATATGAATTCTAACTATCTTCTTCACTAGAATTTTGAAAAATTTCCATTAATATTCAAATGAAGCTTCTCTCCTCTCTAAATGGAAATACATTGAATAAAAAATTGTGGGGGGAATTAATAAAGATGCTATATGTATAGTTTGTCATCTAATACCTAAAATATAGTAGCCTCTCAATAAATAATCATTAACTTAAAGCATCTTTTATAACGCACTTAATAGGCATGTAGAATAGACACATTCCTTACTGTCAGTATATATAACTCAAAACTCAGACCCCTCAGACCCCAAACAAATATTTGTTTTACTTTACATTCCACTCTATGTTGGACATTATTATACTAAAATAATATTGAAAATTACTTTCAGAAACCTCTTTTTTAGATGTGTTTATTTACATCTTTGGCTAAAGATCAAGACAGTAGAGCTATAGATCTCTGTCTAAGTTGGAAAGCCAGATTATACAATAAAGCATTTTCAGAAATATAACTGTGCTGACGTGATGAAAGCAAAAGTCTTTATAGACTATTAAGCTTTGTCTGTTTGGTGAACTCAAGTGTGTGTGGCACATTCATTTCCTTTTTGTTTCTGAGTGTTAAATGATAATAACTGAGGTCTGTTTGGTTAGTAAGATCTGCACCCTGCCCCGCCTCACTTTCCATGCTCTGGGGACAAAGCACTCCTCCTGCACTGCAACTTATTGGCAAGGCTTATCCTCTGGGTGGCGCTAAATGCCATACAGGTTCCCGCTTAGCTCTCTCCTGGTGTTGAAGTGATTAGACTAAAGGGTCTGATCCTGTGTTATTTTGCTTTCTTCCTGTCAGGGCTTGGAGAGCAACTGCAGCCTGTGCTTCTTCTGGTTACCTGCTGCAAACTGCAAAAGTTAAAAGTCTATAGGAATAAGTTGCTGCTTCATTGTAGAAAAAGTACAAAATAAAATATGGACCAAAAAAAAGATATTTTATTGTAATTTAACCTGGCCAGAAATATATTTGAGTGTACTCTGGTTTTGTAAAGATATTTACTTGCAGCATGAACAAAACTTATGTGAATAACATAATAGTCTCTCTCTCTCTCTCTCTCTCTCTCTCTCTCTCTCTCTCTCTCTCTCTCAGAGAGAGAGAGAGAGAGAGAGAGAGAGAGAGAGAAAGAGAGAGAGAGAGATCGGTCAAATGTTCACTGTAAAAGTATAACTGTTGCCTGTTAACACGCTACAGGAATTTAAGCACTAGAATGTCCATGGTTAATAAAAACTAACAGTTCTCTGGCTACACTTTATATTTAAGGCTGCTTAGGTCTGCTCCCACCTAACTAGATTTTGTATGCTGTGTGAGATTTAAAGTTAGATTATTTTACATTCCCTTGGCAGCTGCTTCCCAGGAATTGTTTGCCTGTAACAGGAGGATCCAGGAGTGGGGAACACAAGTGCCAGTGACATGGACATGATGTCCCAAGGATTCAAAATGAGCTTTACTGCTCTTAAAAAAGTTTTATCAAAGAATCTGGTGCTTTTCAGTAATAGCAATCCTCACTTTTCTCTTTTACGGTATATAGATGATTTGTTGTAAGCTAGAGGAGCCGAGGACCAAAAAGACTTATCCTGGGAATGATGAGTTTTTGTTGTTTTCAGGCGTCAGGTTTTGCCTCTGTTGCTAACCCCTTATATGAAACCCTGAAGGGAGGAAATAGCCTCCCACTTGGACTGGAATTCAGAACCGCAAAAGCACTTAAGGATTAAACAAGAAACTCTAAGGGCTCTGGCTCTGGCCCTACAGGACATCACTAAGCCTTTTCAGCTGTTTGTTGGTACAAACGTAAAAATGTTAAAAAAAAAAAAAAAAAAAAAGGAGCTGCAAGGAGAATCGTAACTCAAATCTTAAGGCCATGAAAATGCCCCATGGCCTATCTGCCCAAAGACTGGACTATGTGGCTGCTGGGAGGCCATCATGCTTGCAGGCCACTAGAGCAGCTTCTGTATTAATAAAAGTGGTTGACAAATCAACTCCGGGATAAAAGTGGAGTGTGTTCATGCCCCATGCGGTAAAGACACTGCTATAGGGCCCTGATAAAAGGTGACTGTCTGGCACTAGGCTGGCCCCGTACCAGGCAGCCCTCCTTAGAGACTTACATCTGACTCTTGAGACTACACAGGTCATTAATCCTGCATCCCTCCTTCCAATGTCATTGGAACCCCGGAGCAAAATTGTTTCTGCCAACAGGGAACTTTCCCTTTTGAGGATGTCAAAGTGGAATTCACTGAGGTCAAGCCAATGGTTAGAAACAAAAGTATTTATTGGTGCTAATTTATACCTTCTCAGGATGTGTAGAGCCTCTGTTCACCAGAACTGAGACCTCCAGATAGTTGATAAAAACACTGATAAAACTAATCATCCCCGAGTATGGGCTCCCCATTACAATAGGTTCAGATATTGGGCCTACTTTCCTGGGTAGAGTAGTTCAGAACCTTTCCAGTGTGTTGAATCTAAAGTAGAAGCTAGACGCTACTTATTGACCCCAAAGCTTGGGCCAAGTATAGCAGCAAAACCACACTGTGAAAAACACCCTGTCCAAGACAAGATGCAAACTGGGTGTCTATGCTCCTGATGGCCCTGCTGTTGTCAAACTGCACCCCATACCAGGATGGGCTCATTCCTTCTAAAATCTTATTTGGAAGACTCCACCCTTGGTGCTGATATTGGAGGGATAATAAAAGATTGGGATTCTGAGCCTGCAACAACAACTGCAGGCCTTGCAAAGGACTTTGGAGGGACTCTGGAGGAAAGAGCCCCTCTAGCCCAGATGGGAGGGGCCATATGATGTCATCCTATCTGCTACCCATTTGTGTTAAAGTTATAGGTTGCAAGCCATGGATTCATCACTCACTAGTAAAAAAGTACATCGCCAAAGTACCACCAGCCCTGCCTTCCCCTAGGCCCTATGCACCTTGACGGTCTAAACAACTCAGGTAAAAAAAGTACAAAAACTCTCCAATCACCCGGGGAAACTCCCTGGCTGATATTACACCTCAAGAGGTAACACGAAAATCAGTGGGGACACTAGAGATACTGCCTGTTCTCCTGCCTCGAGTTCTGAAAAACCCACCTTCTCAGACTCTGGTCTCTTGCTAGCCAAGAGCTCAAAGACCATACCCACTCCAAAGGGCTACCTGATGCTGCCCAATTCAAGGGTTTTCCTCCTGTAGACACTAGGCAGGGAATTAGTCCAGCAGAGCCATTGTTACGGAGATTTTATTTAACCCCAAGCTTGATCTGCTGACAAAAGAAGTCAGCCAGAGATGTCTCCTTGGATAAATGACCTGATATTTACCTTAATTGGACCTGTCCTCCTGTTTCTCTTAGGTCTAACTGTAGAATCCTACATTACTAACTATTTAGTAAAGTATATATAAGACCGGGTACAATCTGTAAAATGGATGATGTTAAGATTAAATTATAAAAGATTGACAGCACACTAGAGCCAGTTTGCTGAATAAATCAAGGTTTTCAATCATGTACAAAAAACAGTGGGAAATGTAACAAGTTAATGTAAAACTAAATGTAAAAAATTACTCTGTTCAAATTTGTGACCCTGTTTCCTTATAAGACAGCATGGAGACTTGGTGTACCTTTGATAAATCATCAGTAGACTGAGAATTCCCAGAGTACACCTACAAAATAAATCAAAGGTCAAAATGTTTCTGACTGTCCAAAATAACTAAGGTATTGTAACCAACTGGAAAACGTGTCTGTGGTAGTCAAGACCATGCGTGTACAGATGTGAGTTAAACAAAAACTAAACAATACTCCCAGAAAGAGTGTATGCTGAGTAATGGTCACACAGTCCCTGAAGGTACTCTTCTGTGTTAAATGATAAATTTGTTTTCCAAACAAGATGTGGTTTCTGCTTCTAAAACTTCTATACTTTTAAGGTTCCTCATTATTGGCCCTCTTCTACGTGAGTATGGTCAAGAGGTACCGGGCCTGGTAATAAAGGCTCATAAATTTTAATACTGGATTCTGATCTGGTTTGTATATTGAGAACCCATAACAATGACCTATGCAGAATTTAAATTTTTGAGGTAAAATGAATAAAAGTACCCAGATTTTTAAAACAAAATGAGTTTGCTTTGCCTTGTCTTTTGATTAGCATCTAACAAAGTCAGCGTTTCAAGATGTTCTTAAGTACTCGCATAGGTACATGAAATTGTTTGACAGGTTGTTACATTTGATTACTATAATTTTATAATTAATTGATTTCTATAATTTTATAATTAAAGCCAATTGGACTCTTTATGTGAGTAGTTAGTATATGACTTCTGATTTCATATTCATAATTACAAATGTAAGGAAAAAGTTGAAAATTAGATTTCAGTTTTATTTTTAAAACACTAAGTTACAAGCACCAATGGAATATAGCAAATACAACAGAAGTATAAATTCATGGCTAAAGTTTCATGAAAATGTTTCCATAGCTCCTGCATATTTATTTTTCATCTGCCTCTTGTGCAACTAGAATCGATCTTCAGCCCATTAGTAACTGAAACAGATTGATGTGTGCTGACACTGTTATTTCTGTTGCTGCTTAACACCCATGTTCTTAATGGTGACATCCGCAGAATGGTGGGGCAAACACAGGGATGGCCTCCTAAGCCTATGTCGCAGGTATCACGGACCTTCTCTTTCTATGTTAGTCATCTTTTTATTACTATGACAAAATCCCTAAGACAGTCAAATTCTGAGAAGAAGGATGTCTATAGTGTAAGTGCTCAGTGGTTCCTACGGTAGCTGCCTCCCTTCTTGCTGCCTGGGGGAGGCACAGCAGCATGGCAGAAGATTGTGGTGGAGGACAGCTGCCAGTTCATTGTAGGAAGAAAGTGGAGAGCATGAGTCCTTCACCAGGGAATGAAGGACTCAACAGCATCCCCCAAGGCCTACTGCTGTGGCTCATTTCCTTCAACTGGCTTACACTTCTGGCTCCTATTTACTTCCCGAAGCACCACTGAACTGTGGTCAAAGGGTCACAGTCGCTCCCCAGAGTCTGGGGGACTGACTGGGGGCCAGTGCAGACCCGAACCATAGTACTTATTAGACTCTCCTTACCTGACCTCTAGAGTGTCCTTATCAGCTATTTTCTAACCTGTCTCTGATCCCTGCTGTAACAAAGTATGAAAATTCCTCTTAGAGCCCCTCTACTTACATAAGAAAGTCAAAGTTCTGGAAATGACAAATTGCACATTTTGTGTTTAAAGCTCTTATATTAAAGCATTGTTTATTTGTTTATTTTAAAAAGTTATAGATATAGTTTTAATTATGCTCCGGTAAAGTTTTCCTACATGGTAAATGCGGACTGAAAAACTGAGAATTTGTCAACAGAGCTTCTGCCTACAATTCTGGCTTTAATGACTTTATAGTACGTCATTATTTCTCTTCTAGATCACAAAATTCTGGTTAGTGACAATATATTGTTGACAAGTGAAACTACAAATATGATATGGAACATAAAAGACTAGAATTATATGTGGTTTCCAAATAGAGCTCAAGGAACATGGTAGTTGTCTTGCAAATGTCTAGTATTACAGGGTTGGCAAAGTCTTGGTGGTCTGTTTCTGTCATGGGAACTTGCTCTGTGGAGTTATTTGGGATGAAATATAGTGCCATCTATCCTCTCTAGAATAAAAGTGTATATTTTCCACCTCCACCTCGTAGACATGATTTATTAGGGAAAAGTTCAGGTGTGCACAGTATTATGTGAGCTAGCATGCTGTTTTTAATCACTCTTACTAGGTGCACTGAAAAGGACCCATGATATCTTTGAATCCATTGTGATTTCTTCTTTTTTTGAGAGCAACTGTCTACTTTATTACATCGCTTGCTTCCCCAGCCCTGGAGCCTTGTTCTCTGGTGAGTGTAGCTGACCTCACAGAAGCCTCATCAGTGCAAGAGGTCACCAGTGATGGTGGGGCAGCAGCCAGGGTCAAGCAGCTGCAGGTGTCCTCTGGGGACTGGGCTCCATGTCCAGGAGGCACAGAGGACTGTCATAGACCACCTGTAGGTACACTGTGTGGCCTACCAGCTCCCAGATGTTGTTGATGCTGTACTTGATCATGATCGGGCTCTCCAGAGAGAGGCCCCAGGCAATGACAGACATGTTCTCAGGGAGTCTCGTGGGCAGCAGCATCTCAGGGCTAAAGATCCCGGAGTTTCCAAACTCCACCCACTTCTTCAGGCCTTGATAGCTGAACACCTCTATGCTAGGCTCTGTGTAGGGGTTGTAGGCCAGCTTGAAGCAAAACTGGGTGATGCCCAGCTTGCTGAAGAATTTGCACAGGACATCCATGAGGATGATCCTGTGGTCGGCCACCATACCCTCAATGTGGTGAAACTCAGCCAGGTGTGTGACATCCAATGTCTCATTTCAAGATACAGTATTGATGGAGATGTAGTTGACAGGTGTAAAGGGCTTCTTCTGTGCCTGAAGGTAGAGGGTGCAGATGCTGGCTGCCATGGTATGGGTGTGCACACGTTCTTCCAGGCCTCATCCAGGCTCCTCCTGTACTTGTACCCCTTAGAGCCATAGTCACCCTATGCAGGGGTCCGCTTGGGGCAGTGGATGTAGTCTGTGGGGAGCTGCAGTGCTTCTTTTGGGTCTTGCAGGAAGAAAGTGTCATGATGGTCACGCGCAGGGTACTGTTGTGGAAGGAAGAGCATGTTGAAATTCCAGAAGGAACTCTTGATGAAGTTGTCAGTGGGCATCCTGATGAACCCCATCTCCAGGAAGAGCTGGTGGAACTGGAAGCAGACCTTAAGCAGGGGGTGTAGGTGGCTACTGTGGGGGAGCACACTACAAGCCAAGAAATTGTAGGATTGGAAGGGCTGGTCCTGCCAGGAGTTACTGACGAACATCTCTGGGCTCAGTTCTGTCTCCTGCTTGGAGATACTGGTGCTGAAGGCGCTGCTCTTGCTCACCCAGTAGGCCGTCAGGGTCACTTCGGTCAACAACTTCCTCTTCTGGAGCTTGCTCCTCTCCTTCTCACTCAGCTTTTCAGCCTGGGACCCTTGGACCAGCTGGAGCCACCGCTGTACCTCATCCTCCACCGTGTCCACCATTCGGAACACCCGAGGCCCATCAGCCACACTCTCGTCCATGAGGATCCACTTACCGGACATGGCCTTGCTAAAGCCCGCTTTGCTGCTGGACAGGTGCATGAGCTCACTCTGGGCCAGGCTCTCCAGGGGTATGCTGGGAATCACACGCACCTCATCGCTGCTCTCCCGGGCAGTCTCCTCAGCTTCACTGGTCAGCTCCCAGCACTTGGTGGAACGAAGCTCAGCCTGTATGCCCTTGCCTAGAGCCTGCAGGCTCTTATCCATGCCCACCCCCACTTGGTGCTCCACGCCCAGCTCGGTCCCCAGCTCCGAGCTGTCCAGGCCATCATCTACGACCTCCAACCTCTGTAGCAAGTGCTGTGCCACAGGGCCATCCTTCATGGTTGCCTCTCACTCTCCATTGCATTTCTATAGAGAATTGCTAATGAATGTTTTGAATCTTGGAGAAGGTGCTCTTAGTTTAAATAAAATTTTAAAGATTTTTATGACCTATTGCAGGACAAAAGCTACAGGAAAATATGAAAAAAATTTCTCTTCTTTATCATTTACCTGGGAAGAGGGGAAGATGGAAGTTTTTGTACAAAGCATAAAGTTTTATGAAAGAAACAAGTTTCACATTAGTGGGTGCTTTTTTTTCCCTTTTCTTTTCTTCTTCTTCTTTTTATGTATGTGAGATTGAACCTAGAGCTTTTACACTGTGTTACATCTTTAGTCCCTCTGATTTTTCTTTTTTTCTTTTTCTTCTTCTGATAAGGTCTCACTAAATTGCTAACTTGCCAAGACTGGGCTTAAACATTTGTTCCTCATGCCTCAGCCTACCAGTGTGCTGAGACCACAGGTATGCAGCACAGTATCTACCTTATAGTTAGTTAGATTTTTATTCATAATTCCCACTTTCTTTTTTGCCTCTCCAAATAGTCTCTTAACTAAAACTAATATCTTAGAAGCACTTTTGTGTTAAACAGAATTTTATTCAATATCTTCTAAACCATGAGTGTTTCTTAAATATTCTTAAAAATATAACATTTTAAAAAATTAATTTTTATGTATTTAGTACAGGGTCTACAGAGTCTCACTATGCAGATCAGACTCTTAGTGATTGTCCTATTTTCAGCCTCCCAAGCTCTGGGATTACAGGTGTAAGCCACCAAACCCAGTGTCAATCACCATCCCAGTGGTGGGGCTGGCACTGAATGCCTGGGATTAAACCCCAGTCCCTGGGTCTGCCTAAGTAGGCACATTAACCCACTGAGCTAACTGGCCGGTCCTTAAAAATTTAACTATTTTGACATATAATTTAGTTTTATTAAATGCTTTTGCATTTTTGTGCAAAAGCACCACTATCCATCTACAGTCCAAAACCAAAATATTTCAGCCATTGGACATTCACACCACCCAACTCCTCCAGCCACTGGGAGCCTCTACTCTTTTGTGTCCACACATTCTGAATGGCCCATATAAGCAGAAGCATATATTTGTCTTTTTTGTGTCTAGCTAAAGCACAGTTGTTTTAATTACATTCAATAAGATCAATGATAATGAAATTTTCTCTTCTTTATCAGTTGCCTATAGCATCTGGGCTCTGGATGATACATAATGGTTTTCAAATATATATTCAGACAATGATTATATGCATAAGGTAGTATATAAGTTTATAATACCCTTATATTTCCTTGTGAATTTTGAGAATACAAAAGAAATATGTTGTATAGGTTAAGAACACTTTTTATATTCAGACAAACATGTGTTCTAGTCCTGGCAATGCCACTCCAGTTGTTTGACTTTGGTCAAATGTTTCATTCTTACTAAGATTTAACTACCTCATATTGAAAAGGAAGTAAATAATGGATCAGACTCAGAAATAGCTATTATAATTAAGCAAGCTAATGTTCCTTCTAGCCCCTAAATACTGATTAAATATTTATTAAAAACCAGCCACTATTTTAAAATCTGGATGGGCTGTGAATAATGAACAGAAAGTTCATACTGTAATGAAGCTTACAGTGTCTAGCATATAATAGATGAGTACTATTAATTGTAATGATTCTATTACTTATATTTATATGTAGTTTAAAAAAATCAACTGACTTTGTCAAATACACCCTTATTTTCAAAATGCAACTATTTTATTTAGCCCTTAAGGATACTACATATGTCAGAATATTGAAAAAATAAGCGCTTGTCTTATTATTCAGAGAATGCTTTATAGCAAATATTTTCAAGTTAACAACATAGAAAAGTAAGATGGTAAAATAGCACCAGGATGTCTCTGTTATTGAGGGGTTCTGAAAAATACAACACTAAAGTGTTTGTGTGACCCAGAGAAGCTCTATTCCACTCAGAAGTGCTGGAAATCCTTTGACAAATTGGTTTATGTTTGAGAACTTGAATGAGTCTAAGATGGCCCTCATCTTCTTCTAGAAAAGAACAAATTTGAAATAAGACCTCTATTATTTCTTTAGGTCTTACTGAGATTTCTTTTTTTCAAAAGAGGATGTGAGCTTTCTATAATAACATCATGCCTTGCGTTGGATCACTAGGTAGTTATGGGCTAATCTAGGGCTGAGGGAAAGATTTTTATGACAAGCTTTGTAATAGACTTTCAGTGTTTTTCAGGAAGAAAACCCAACTGAGGATAGAAAGTTTATATTTTTCTTTGACTATAACACATCACAATAAAAATTATATTCTGCTGGCATTTGAGATTCCTGTTTTTCACAAGAAACTGTAAGTGTTTTGTTCATGATGACAGCGACACTGTCTAGGAATGCTAAGACAGGAGAAAGCTGGCATTTAGGCAATATTTACAGCAGGGAATATGCACTTAGCTTCTGGAAAGGAAAAGTGATTGTTATCCACTATTCACTCGTTTCCCTTAGGTCTCCTCAGTTTTGCCTGATTTTGAAGCTGTCTACAAGATGATACTGCATGATCTTTGATTTTCATACAAGTAGCTTTAGAGTAACTGTGGGTTACCTAAACATCTGTAGACCTAATTTTTCATGTGGTGGAGAAAACATTCTGTGCTTTTTGCTATCTATGACCTGTCCTTCTGTGATGACTGGTTCTGTGTGTGAAGTTAGCCATCCCATAGTGCTCACGTATGTGCTCATGTATGGTGGCCTGAATGGGGCCAGGAAGGTACACTTTCAGATTAGTAGACTTTGCCTAAAGTGGATCATCCTCTGTCGCCTGAAGGGCCTCACCTGAGCAGGCACCAAGCCTCCTGCCAGCTGACTGTGTGCTGCTTAAATTTCCATACCTTCTCTTCCTTTGTTCTTGCCTACAAGTTTACCATGCAGGTCTTGGACTTGAAGCCTTCACAGCTGTGTGAGCCATTTTTGATGTTAGGGATGAGGATGTAGCTCAACAGAACAGCATTTGTCCGGCAAGCGCAAGGTCCTGAGTTCATTTCCCAGTAACCCACCAATGTCCCCCGCTGAAAAATTCTTAGTCTCTGTGCCTGTTTGTCTGTCTTTCTATCTCTCTCCATCCATGTTGGCTCTATTTCTCTAAAGAATACTAACACATCTATGAATGGACTGTTTTTACAGCAGAG
>NW_004524606.1:14573496-14587335 GCF_000260255.1 Octodon degus
TTTTTACCAGCTCTGTAGTAGATACAATTGGGGCATATTTTCAAGACTTGCTGCAAAAAACAATTGAAATTGGGAAAAAATATATAGGTTATCTGTCCTAATTCCATACTTTTATTGCTGCGTTTACCTGTGTGTTAAATTTTTCCTCCCACCCATACCTTTTTCTAGTAGTTGACATCTGATGAGATAATGAAGAGCAATATTTTAATAGTGATATTTTCAAACAAACAAACTCAGATGTCTTTTCGGTCTAGTAAGTACTATTGCTAGCCAAAAGTTAATATCAATATTAAAAGTTCAATGTTCTGTTTTAGTCCTTTAAGTAGAGAATCATATAGGGACAACAAGCACGCTAAATAGTGTATGGAAGAGGAGAGAAAATGAAAAAATTACAGTTGGTTTCCCAAAGCAGTGTCTTCTGTTGGCTCAGAAGGAGGCTGAGTAAGGTAAGTGTAGCTGAGTATGCTCCCACCGCAGGCTGGGTCGGTGACATCCTGGAGACTGAGTTTTATTTCATGAATTATAATTAGAGGTGAAGAAGTAAAGTAAAAATTAGGCCCTTGGATTCTAGTCATAGCTAATAGGAAACATAACTAACTTACCACTTTCATGACAAGGGACAGAAAGTTGGAATAATGCAATCAAACAATCAAGCTGAGCTCTCAAGGTCTTTACGAGATTGAGATTTGGGGTAATTTATGTTATTTATGTCTTCTTGGTTCCTTTTTTTGAATGCTAACTTGATGAAGTGCAGGGACCATACCTTATACATTCATGTAACACACAGAGTTAAGCAGATAATATATACAGAGAACACACAGTTCATTTTACTATTGCCACAAAAATGCTACATGACAAGTCTTCTCAGAATCAGTAGTTTAAATCATGGCCATTTCATTTCTTGTGTGTCTCCAGGACAGGGTTGGGCTGCTTGGTGGGCTTGGCTGAGCTGTTCTGGTCACCTATGTTAGGCTTTCTGACTGGTTTGACTCTCGTCGTGTGTCGCTGCTTCTTGGAACCAGCGGGCATGTCCTTAGAACTGAAGCCATAATACAAAGAAAGCAGGCCCAGTGAAGCAAATATTTTAAACCTTCACTTAGGTGCATCTGCCCAAAGACACAGGCTACAACACATTCCAAGTCTGTGTCAGGTGCAAAGCATGTGTTAAGAGCCACAGGACAAGGATAGGATGTGTAATTTTATGACTGGGTAAAGAGAAATAAAATGTTGAGTGCATCTACTACAAAAACATTTCGAGACTTAAAATAAATGCACATTGCTCCAAACTTCAATATTTTATGGATACTTCAGAAATACTTATAGAAACAAGAGTATGGGCCTTAAATATTTCAGTCGATGTTCTAATATACACAGGGTCAAAGATGTCTCCAATGTAACAGCTGCTCAGCATTTCTAAATAAAAATGAAATATAGCATGTCTATTCTACTAAAGGCAGGACACCTTTTATTGGAGTGCTGCTATGCAGATCCCTGTGTCTGTGCATGCCCTCATATGTGATGGGGTTTTCTTGTCTGTGGCTTATTCCTTAGAATGAGTACAGATCAAGAAACAGGCTTTTCATTGCCCTTCATGGCAAGTACCAGAGAAAATTCACATTTCCTGCCTAATCACACGATTTTCCTCCTTGCTTTGTGGACTGCACATCTGGGAAGGGCAACAAGTGTGAATTAGCAAAGTCACAGGACCTTTTTGACAGAAGGCTCCTTTTGTTGAAAAATATCAACTGAGAGGCACTTTTGATATTTAAAAAGGAAATGAAATTATTTTCTCTGTGCAACAGAAAACACTGTGCATTTCAATCTATCTCACTAGGTATTCTCCAACATATATCTGTTAGATATTTTATGTAATGTCATTAATGTGAGAAATTTTAACATCCATTTGATATATAGATATATAAAAATTAAAATCAATAAAAGAAAGACTCGATCTTAGTTTATGTTATAGTAAGAATGATTTTGACAGCAAATGAAAGAATATTTTATCCAAGTTGGTTTAAAAAGAAATAAAATTATCAGTGTATATAAACTGAAGCTGAGAATTACACAGGGAAAATTATGCTTTAATGAGTGCTTGGATTTTTTGTGATTGCTCTGGGGATTTTTCCATATGTTGGGTTATATTTTGATCATATTTATAAGTCAAATTGCAAAATGAAGGTCGTGTGTGTGTGTGTGTGTGTGTGTGTGTGTGTGTGTTCTGACACAGGATCTCACTGTGTAGTACAGGCTTGCCTTGAACTCACTTACATGGCCCAGGCTGACCTCTAACTCATGGTAATCTTCCTGACTCAGCTTCCTGAGTGCTGGGATTACAGACGTGTGTCACCATACTTGGCCATTTGTGTGTTTGCGACTTACATCTCTTGAATAGCAATGTTGAGTTTCTTGCTCTTGGTAATTCTCTTGAACCAGTAATCTCACTGGACACAGGACAGTAGATACTGATTGTCTGGCACTAGAGGATACGAAGAAATCCCTGTGGCCGTAATCTCATGGAGACTCCCTGTCACAAGTGCTAAAGAAACACTCATCCCAAAGTGAATGCAAAGACTTAAAAGGAAAACTCTGGAGATTCAAATAATGGAAAGATGAATGGAGAAATTTAAATTAAAAAGAAAACATGTAAAATTAAAATCTAGGTTTGTACCTCTTCCTCAGTGATCATTTCACACTAAAATGGTATTTTAATAGATTCATATACATTTTTACATTGAGTTGTCACATGTCCACCTCCTCTTTCTATTATAAATATTTATTTTTATAATGTTGTTATGTCATACTTTTTATATATTGAAGTTTCATTGAGATATCCAATGAAATGTCATTTCAAGCAAATGTTTGGATACTTCTACAATAATAGATTTCAATAATATCATATATACTTATATCATTATTTAACTGATGAATGCCCTACATCTGAGCATGTGGACCATGTATTTGATTGACTCATAATGACAAATTTTCCTCTTTCATGGCAGCTGGCTTTGAAAGACATCAATCTGTACATTACAGAAGCATAATGCTGCTGTATATGGCTTCTCCATGTCAGCAAGTCTGTGTTTTGTGGGGAATAAATCAGCAAAATGTTTTATGTGTATGTACATTACATAGAAGGCTCTGTCAATGCCCAGCATTTTTGCTCCAGCAGGACTTTTTGCAGGACCACTTAATGACAATTTCTAGTTCAAGAGTTTTGGTCATTTTTCAGAGGCTCCATTAAATTCTCCAGGCTACTTAAAACACCATTTAGTAAATTGCAGCCTCAGGGCAATAGATGATGATTTTATGGCTTAAAGAGTTAATATTCTTAAATTGCCTGGCAACTAAAATGCCTAATTACACACACACACACACACACACACACACACACACACACACAGAGAGACACACACACAGCTTTATTTTCTGTCACTAAATTTTACTGCTAGAGAAAAAATGTGAAGGTTTCCAGGACTTGATACAATGATAACAATCCACTTTTTAACAATAAAGGGACTCCAGAGACCACATTAGCAAATCTTATTTTAAGGAAGTGAAAACAGAGCCAAAGTACAGAGGTGACTACTTGCTGTAGTATTTTGGAAGGATCCAGCTGTCCAAACTAAAAAAAAAGCATTATTTGACGATTCATTACATATTCCTTCTTTTTGCAGAAAATAAAACATTCTCAAGTGGTGTCTAAAGATGAAAAAATTATGCATCAAGGCCCAGGGAAGCTCTCGAAACTGATCAGTTTTGTGAAACAGTAGCAGCATCTCACAGATCTCTGGAAAAAAAAAAAAAAAAAAAAAAAAACTCATGAATATGCGTAGTCATTGCCCAGCTTTATTAAGTCACACACAACCAAAAGATCCAAATGTCCTAAACAAAGTCCATAGAGCAACTGCAGCGGGCGTAACGGGGCTGATCGGCTGCAGCTCAAGTCGACCGCTTGCCCCGCGCAGGCGCCCCTGCCTCCTCCCGGCTCTGTCCTTTCATTTCACAGATCTGGCATTTGCTTTTGACCTTCACTGCTTAATGTCTCTTCATTTTCTAAATGCTTCATTTCTATGCTTTCACAAAACGCAGTCTTTTAAATAAGACACCTGTCGCGCTGACAGTTGATGGTAAAATCAGCGCTGTAGCCTGGATGTCAGGCTTCACTGTCTGGCTACAGTCACGTCCTACAAGATTTAAAGCAATAAAATTAAAGCCATTTCCAGGATACTCAATACTCACACTTTCCGTTTCCCTTGTTTATAAACTTCTTTTAATCTGTAGTGTTTATTATGTTATCACTACGTATAAATAAAAATAAAATTAAAATATTTCTTCTCCCGGTGCTTATCTCACTACGCCTCTCTATCTTTCTAGTCCTCGTATAAACTACATTAGCTAAAAATTAATCAGTGTTCTTTGTTTTTATTACTTGCTTATTTCTGCCCTAATTAATCTGTTAAAACTTCCTCCACAGAGTCAAAAATTTGCCTTTTAGGGCAGGGGAGATGGCTCAGTAGAATAAGCATTTCCCTGGCAAGCACAAGGGCCTGAGTTCAATCCTCGGTTCTAAAAAAAGAAAGAAAAAGAAAGAAAGAAAAAAGAAAAGGAAAAAAAATTGCCTTCTATTTCTCAGATACAGTGCTTTTGTCTCCTTCCTTATTATTAGGTTTATCGGTACCATTTAATTATATAAATAATGATCACATTCTTCATGGGGAATCTGTACCTGTGCATGACATATTTTGATTCTTCTTTTTACCAACTTCTCTTCCCTCATTACTTACAGAGTTCTGGGGGCCAGCGACATAGCTCAGCACACTGAGAACTTGCTTAGGTTAGTGCAGGGACCGAGGTTCAATCCCGGGTACCACATGCAGCACCGGACCAGTCCCCGACCTTGCTGAGCCCGCCACCAAGACCGGGCATGGTGGCACATGCCTGTAATCCCAGCTCTGGAGAGGTTAAAACAGGAGGATCATTGGGAGTCCGAGTCTTGTAGTGAAACCCTGTACCAAATACATTAAAAAAATAATAAAAAAAGCTCTGTTTCCATTTTATCTACTTTTTTTTCTGTTCCTTGTGTTCCCCTTCCATCTCCCTAGTTCCACTTTCCTTTTGAACAATTTCTTCCTTTATCAAAATATCTTTTATACATTTTCACTTTCACTTTATTTACACTTTTAGTTTCTCACACCAGAAGGGCAATGATCTTTATGTGTTTGTCTAGTTTATTTCACTTAAGAGTAGGTGTCAAGGTGCATTCATTTAGTTATGAATGTATCAAATGTGTCCTTCTTTCTGGCTGAGTAGTACTCCATTATGCAAAATACCTCATTTATTTTAATCCTTTAGTCATTTGATGGACATTTGAACTATTTGCAAAATTTAGCTGTTGCAAACTGTGCTGTTATAAACTCAGGTGCACATATATTTTTGATGTCTTTAATGCTTTTGGGAAAATACCAAGAAGGGGACCTTTGCTCCTTATTTTTGAGAGAGAGAGAGAGAGAGAAAGAGAGAGAGAGAGAGAGAGAGAGAGAGAGAGAGAGAGAGAGAAGAAATCACACTGATTTTTAAAATGGTTGAACCAGTCTACATGCCCACCAATTGTGGAGAGTATTCCTTTCCCCATAGCCCTGCCAGAATTTGGTTGATTTCTTGATAACAAACATTCTTTCTGGAATGAGATGAAATCTCAGCATTGTTTAATTTGCATTTGTTAAATGATCAGTAATGTTGAACATTTTTTCATGTTTTTTATTTGTTATGTCTATTTGTTCATCTGAGAGGTATGTATTCATCTCAGATGCCAATTTTTGGATTAGAGCTTTAAATTTGGGGGTGGTATTCTAAGTTTTTCAATACATTTTATGTTCTAGATATTAATCCTGTCTGAGGAACATCTGGATACATGTTTTCCCAATCTGTGGGTTGTATTTTCATTCTGCTAGTGATTTCTTTTGCTGTAAAAATCTTTTCAATAAGATTCAGTCCCAGTTGTTGGTTATCTTTAGTATTTCCCATGCAACTGGAGTTTGGTTCATGAAGTCTTTGCCTACACCTACGTCTTCAAGAGTTCTACTTACATTATTTCCAGCAGATTTAGCGTTTCTGTTCTAATATTTAAACTATTCATTCATTTTGTTTGTAGTTAATGCAAAGTGATAGGAAACACTCTCAAAGTCCTTATTTTCTTTCTCTTTCTTGAAACTTTTCAATTTCAGAAAGAGCATGTTTCATAAGTTTCTCTGCCTCTACTTATTCTTATCCTTCTATCTGGATTTCATGCCTCCTGAATACATACGTACATACATGAATTCTGAATCTGTTGGGTTAGACCTGTGAATCTAAGACAATCTTAAGTAGGTCCTACCTAGATATGTCTTTTATTGCAACAGTAGTGTGGTGGGTATCCTGCTGACATGTTGCTGCACAGCATGCAAAGAATATCAAGTAGCCTACCGTGCAAAGAAAGCATCCTATAAAGAAGGAATATCCAACCAGAATAACAATCATGCCAAAGTTAAATAACATTCCTCAGGCCAGGGAGATAGCACAGTAGAATAAGCACTTGCCTGGCAAGCACAAGGTCCTGAGTTCAATCCCTAGTAAAAAAAAAAAATTAACAGTAGACTTTGTTCTTAGACATTAAAAATTATCTCTGGATACATGATAATTTAAGAAGATCATTATAAAGATTTGTATCTCACCTTTGCCACATGAGAAATTGACAAGGGTAATAGTTTTAGACTGGAGAACTGGTTAACAAAATCTTGAACTCTTGAGATACTCCAGTGAAGAGTATTTAGTGTGTAGGCCTCGATAGTCCTCTAGGGATGGAAAAGAGGCATTGAGAGGCGAGATAATGAATCCTAGTGGTCATTATGCAGTAAGCCTCTGAATCATTTTCAAATCAGTGTTGCCTTAGCGAGACCTCAGAATACTACCCCTAAGTGCACTTTTATTTTCCAGTATGAGAACAAAGCAGGTTATTCCGTAGGTACTAGGAGATTATAAATGAAATCCACTTGTTTAGCAAAATAGCAAAGGTTAGGAAGCTGACGTGACTGAGCCATGAAGAATCACCTGTTCTGGGAAGAGCTTCCTGCTTGAAGCACAGCACATTCAACATTTGGGGTTTGGAAATATGCATCTCTGGACAGAGGTGTTTTAGTTCCACTAATTGGCTGCTGGCACCTCTGTTAATGGATATGGTGCCATCTTTTTCTTACTAGTCCCAAATGTTTGTGGTCACATTCTCTGAAGGGCACAAATTACCGACGGACGCCAATGAGACTTCTGGATTTTGCCAATGCACTGCCTACATTATTATTATTGATCCACTTGCCTTCGTCTTGTCACTTTGTCACAGCTGCATCCAGTATGATAAAAGAGCTATTCCATACTCAGAATCTTGAAAGTAAAGAGGAAAAGTAGAAGGAAAAGTTGACAATATTAATGCCACCTGCTGTGCTTTGGTTTTGGACAGATGCTAGAGAGCAACAGAAATTCATAGTTGGCAGAGAAAGAAAATTGGCTCTAAAGCAAAAATTTTATTTAAATTTTAATGAACAGTGAATAAGTGTTTTAGATGATGTGAGCATTCAATTTATAAGTTGATTTTGGAGTGCTTAACCCAGAAATCACATAATCTAAAATCATTCTAATAAGTGTTTGGCCGTGACTCAATTCACATTTATAAGAGAGATTTTACTCTGAATTTAGTGTAATTTTTGAATCATGAAAATTCTTAGATTGGGTCATACACATCATGGAGTTGAGTAGCACTTAATCAACTTAATGGGCCAGGTATACATTTTGCATGATCCTGATGCGAGTTGCCAAAGCACTGGTATTGGAGACACCAGGAGCAAAAGCGAAGACTGTGCCAGCAGGTGGCGCTTAAGGACTTCTTTTGCATGCACGTCATTCTGTCAAATCATGATTTATTGATGTGTAGAGTGTACTGTTAAATATTCATTTTCAGAAGAGCATTCAACTTTTAAAAATAAACAGTCGTAATGACAATATTCAGGGTATCTACTGAACCAGACCACTCCATACTCAAAAGCTAGAACACAAATGTTTTATCAGTGATATCAAAATTTTCTTTAGTGTTTATACAAAGAAGTCACCAGGTTTGTTAATTTATTATGTTATGGCCTCGAACATCATTGCATGCTTATAATTTTAAGCCTCACAGTGGTCCTGTGAAGTGTTGAAATTATTACTATCACTCCCTTCATAAATGGGGACATTGGAGAATTGAGAGATAGGTCACCATCACACAGTTCTCTAGTAACCAGATCAGGATTAAATTTCAACTGTCTCACTGCACAACCTCAAATCTGAGCTAACGTCCAACTGTGAGAACAGCACCCGTGAAATTGGCTAATGTCCAGATAATTACTTTATCAATTGAACAACTGGTATTAGAAATTCGAGAGATGTTAAAGTTTTCATTAAGGTTAAAATTACATAGACTTTTTTTTCTTGGTATAAGAAAAAGCAAGAGATACTGGAGCAGTGAATTCAGTTATAGAAACAGAAAGTCTATAATAGCAAGTCTAAACATTCAGGCTGCTTTTGAGAATTAAAATGGTTGCATCGCTGGCATTGCTTAACATGAACTTCTCAGTAGAATGAGCTACAAGTTACCCTTTCTTGTTAATAAGATTGTTACTTCTTTCTCTCTTTAGCTCTGAACAACAGATAACATGATATAATACTTGTTCCAATAGAGGCTCCAAGTCATTAGAGGATGGAAAAATACACATTCTTATTCAGAAATGCATTTTCTTTGTTTTGTAAAAATCTGTTGGGAAGAAGCTTAATCACAAACAGAGATGTAATTCAGCTTGGGGAATGGGGAGTTCCTTCCCTGTTCTGACAATAGCCTTAATCTTAATTACTGAATTCACTCCAAGGAAGAGTCAGATTAATGTACCTGCTAGAACACCACCCAGTTCCTCTAATTAATGTAAATTGTGAAATGTTCAGGAAGTGTTAAGAAGCAGAATGTGGTTTGTTCTTGCAATTCGAAAATATCCTAATTAGGATGTAGTCTTGAAGAAAGGTTTCCATGTAAACCTCCTCTAGGAAAAATTACAAGAAAGAAAAGATATGACAGAAAACCTTGAGCTGCAGTCACGTTGGGGAGGCATCACCTATCCAAATGCAGACAGATGTTGCAAAGTAGATCATGATGCATGGGCATTAGTTTCCCATCAGATGAACTCCTCTGAGTTGCCTGGAGGTTGTAAGATTCAGGAAGGCAATTCAGGCCTGTGAGCAAACTAGGATCAATCTTTGATCATTAGAACAGGATTGTCTTCATCACCACCACCTCCACTTCCCACACCTCATCATTCAAAGTAATTGCAACTGTTTATATAAGATACTATCAAATCAGTCATTTGAAGAATTATCTGTCACATCCAGGGATGGCTCTCTAGACATAGATCAGAGTTACTTTTAATGCCCATGTATGAGTTTTGCTGGTGTTTTATATGTGGAGTAGCATGTATCATATAGTGATACTATGAGAAGAAAAATAGACCCTCTTTTCTAATGATTAATTCATTTTCTTATATATTAACATATTAGAATAGCCTGGTATATATTAATTCTTCATGCTCTATATAATTTTATATACATTGTATATATAATTCTGAATGCATATCTTTGCAATTATATATCATACATGTAATAGCAAATATTGAAAAGAAAGAGTCACGTGGCCTCCAGGAACAGTGTGTCTAATTGACAAAGTGAGTAGTCAGGAACTAGTAACACTGGTGAAGCTTGCTTCCTTCCGTTGGGCTTGTGTGACCCTGGAGTATAACAGAGGCTCTCAATCTGAGCTGTACAAGTGTCTGAGATAAAACCCCAGGAACAACTGATTTCTAAATCAAGGTACACAGGGAGAGTAAGAGTTACCTAGGTAAGGTAAGAAATATGAAAACATTTTGCCTGCAAAGACCCAAATGTGAGATGTCCCTAAGAATCTGAGTAATTCTATAAGTTCAGAGTAAGAGTGAAGAGAGATGGTGAGAAATGAAGCTCAAAAGATGAGCTGAGGGGCTTTTCCCAGATAGCTCAGTCGTTTAAAGCACAGGTTGGGCAAATACAGTCAGGCACATAGGACTGCGGTTCAATTCCCAGCTCCAGAAGCTGGGCCAAACCTGCTCTGAAGGTAGCATGAAGTAGCCAAAAACAACAACCAAAACAAACAAAAAACAAACAAGCAAAGAACAAACACCTCCTTCTGGGGACTGGAGGGTTAGCTCAGTTGTTTAAATGTGCCTGCTCTGGCAAACCCAGTCAGGTGCAGGGAACCATGGTTCCATCCCAGATCTGCCCTCCCACCCTTAAGGCAGCCTGAACCAACCAAAAATAGAAAAAAAAAATCCTACTAAACTTTAGGGATGGCCAAACAGCTCATCAGATTAAGGCACTTGGCAAGCAGGTGCAGAGGCCAGGGGTTTGTTTCCCTGGCCTGCTGTGCTGACCCCGCCCCCAGGGGCACTCTGAGAAGGGCAGCGAGACTGGGTGTGGTGGCACAGGTCTGTAATCCCTGCTCTTGGGAGACTGTAAGCAGGAGAATCACTACAAGTCTGATCTAGTACTGTGACCCTGAACTCCCTGTAGAACCTTCCCTAAAAAATACAGAAAAAGGGGGAAAAAAAAAGAAAAGATAGAAAGAAAAAGGAAGATGAGCAGAGACTGAACACTGAACAGGATTCTTTTGCTGTGAGAAAAAAATTTTGGTTCCATTTTGTAGGGATCATGAAGACACTGAATTTCAGCTAAAGGCCACCTTTAGCTTAAGGCAAAAGGTGTTTACCTTCCCTCTTTAAGAAGATGACCCCAGATGTTGGGTGGAGGAGAAATCAGTATGTGGGTGTCAAGGCAACCAGTCAGTAGGAACACAGGAGAGGGGTAGTAAGAGGACAAATCGGGATGAGTTAGAGTTTATTTTATAAAAACAGTCTAAAGGGAGATCCAGGACAGCCTGGGTGCCAGGTGCTTGGTTGCACATGTGTCTTTGGTGGCCAGACTGACCAGAACCCGGAGACCTAGGACAGCCTGAGAGGGCTTGTGGAGTAATCAGTGAGACCAGCCATGTGGAAGGTGCTGAAGCAGCAGTGAAAATCTACCAGTTGGGCTTTGGAGAATACCAGTAGAAGACCGGTCCCAGCCCCACGTCCAGAGGGCAAGATCAGCTCCATAGCCAGCACAATTCCCACTGCAAACGTGGCTAGAGTACACAGCACATTTCAGGGACCTGACATGGACACTATCACAGAACTGTAAGTGCTGGAAGTATTTTACTGGTTTTATTCTCAATTGTTTATCTGATTAGTTGTCCCTTACCTCTC
The DNA here is from genome assembly GCF_000260255.1 of Octodon degus. NCBI lineage: Eukaryota > Metazoa > Chordata > Mammalia > Rodentia > Octodontidae > Octodon > Octodon degus. The sequence continues at coordinate 14,584,881 of NW_004524606.1, forward strand.
TGATTGAAAGAGATCTTGTTTTATAATTTGTGGATATTTTTGTATTTGGAATTTTTTCTCTCTCCTCTCTTGTTTGGGTCAACTTTTTAAAAACTCTTTTGTTCTTCTTTTTCTTTTTTTTTCCATTGTCTTTCTCTTTCTTCATTTTTTCGCTGCTTAGTTTCTTACCTGTGTTTTTCATTTTCTTGCACTGAACTACTTTTCTATCCTTTCTCAACTACCTTTTGAATTGAGAATTTTGAGTAAATATTGTCTCTTACCTTTTTGATTATTGCTTCACATTCTATTTCATTCTTTTTTTTTTCTTGGTTCCTCCAGTTTTCCAGTCTCAGGTGGTCACTGTTTGATCTCCAGACTTGACTCTACTTTATTTGACTTCATGTATCATTTTATCCTGTCCATTACCTACTTTATCCCCCACCTACTGAAGCCCTGAAAAAGGGCAAAATCACTCCACTAAGGGGAAAATCACTGCATATAGTACATGGTACATATTTGATTTTGTTATGTAACTTTAGAATTTGCTCCTTTGGTCAGAGATAGCAGGTTAATAGTTATCATGGTTTTTCAGTAGTTGTTATCTTTAAATATTGTTATTAACAAAAGTAGAACATTAAAAAAGATGTTATTATACCTGTTATAACAAGCTTTACTCCTCTTCCTGAAAACTCAATGATTGTATGAATTTATAAACACCACTTATTACAAAAGGATAAGGTTCTGAGCCAAATAGTAACTTTTCATTCTTTATAAATTGAGAATGTAAGTTCTTGGTATTGCTCTAAAATCCTAAATCTGGGGGACCACCTAGATCACCTTTAAGAAAAGATATTTCATAGGGAATCCTTAATATTACTGATAAAGCTATCATAATAAATTTGCCAACATCAGCAGAGAAAACAATATAAAATTAAAAAGAGCAAGTGGGACATGACAAGATGTTGAAGAAGCAAAATCCAACCCCAGACATCTATCTCCCCAGTATAAGCCTGAAACAAGTGAGGTAGATAAAATTGGAAGCCAATCACTGGAACCTTCTGAAATGATAGTAATAGAATTGGTAAAAACAAATGGAAAAGTCTATAGAGAAAATACCTTAAGTACAAAAGGAAAAGAGGAGTGCAACCAAAGATACTAAAAGATGACACAGATAAAAGAATAGATAAGCTTAGAAAAATGATGGAAACAAAGACTGCCAAACATAGGAAATAAATGAAATCCATGAATCAGATCCAAACAGAAATCTAAGTTATAAAGACCTTCATTGAAAGTATATGAAAAAAGATAGAAAAAACAACTGGATAGAATTTCAGATCTTGAAGATGGAACTGCAACTAGATCAGGACAAAAACATATATCTTAAAAAGAGTAGGAGAACATGAAACTCAACCCAACAGCTACAAAATGATGCAAAGAAGAATAGCAATATTGATTGGGGTCAACGAGAAAGCTGGAGACAGAACAAAAAACATCTTCATAGAAATAATGGCAGAAAACTTCCAAAGCATTTATAAAGAATTTTACACACAAATAAATGAAACATATAAAATTCCAAACAGCCATGACTAAAACAAAACTATCCTAAGACATATAGTAGTGAAGATTCCAGAAATTGAGCAAAAGAACAGAACATTAAAAGCTGTTAGAAAAAAAGAATCAAATCAACTCTCAAATTCAACTCACTAAAATGAGGGCAGACTTCTCAGCACAAACCCTCAAGTCAAGGAGAGCTTGGGGTGAAGTATTTCATGTCCTAAAAGAAAACAAGTTTCAACCTAGATTGATATACCCTGCCAAAATTTCTTTCAAAATTAATGGAGTGACTTCAATGACAAAAAAAAAAAAAAAAAAAAAAAAATTGGATATGGTAATGTTAACACTTTTCCCATCATGTATAAGCTGCTAGGTAATCTGCTAAGTGAAAAAGAGAGAGTGGAAAAAAAAAAAAAAAAAAAGAAAAAGAATAAAACTGAAGAAATTCATGACCACCAAACCAACACTACAAAAAGTATAGAAATGTATTCCAGAAAGAGATAAAAATGCCCACAATACCAAGAACAATTGAAAACAGTGGAAATTAAACAGAGGGGAAAAACAAGGAACAAATAAAAGGAAAATGTCATAACAAAGATGAACCAATACATGTCAGTTAAAATCATCAATGTAAATGGCCCAAATTTATCTATCAAAAGAAATAAATTGTCAGTATGTGTCAAGAAACAAAATCCAACAATATAATGTATAAAAGAAACACATATAGCTCAGAAGGAAATTCATAGACTGAAAGACAACTGATACAAAACAATTCTACATGCAAAATTAAAACAGAGAACGGCAATGGTAGCTATTCTGTTTGCAGGGAAAGTGAACTTCAAACCAAGAATGATTAAAAGAGACAAAAAAGGCCACAATATACTTGTTAGGGGAAATCTTTGACAGGAGAAGATAACAGTAT
>NW_004524606.1:14587435-14599253 GCF_000260255.1 Octodon degus
CACTGAACTACGTGAGACAAATATTAAGAGAAAAATGAGTAATAACACAATTGCAGTAGGGAAACTTAGTACCCTACTAACACAAAGAGATAGATCAACTAGATGAAATAGCAACACTGAAATAAGAGAATTGAACAAAAACTACGAACAAATGTACTTAGTAGATGTTTATAAAGTATTCCATGCAACAACAGAGTACACATTTTTTCTCAGCTGCCCATGGGATACTTTCTAAAATAGACTATATACTATCTTATAGAACATGCTTAAGTAAGTACAAAAGAATTGAAATCTTTCCATGTATATCCTCTGATCATAGTGTATTGAAACAAAATTAATGGTGAAATAAACAGCAAAAACTCCATAAATATATGGAAATCAAATAATGTGTTCCTAACAAAGGGTCACAAATAAAATCAAAAAATAAATTAAATAATATCTACAACTAAATGAAAAAGTGGATACAACACAAAGGAACATATAGAAAAGCATGGAAGCAGTCCTAAGGGGGTAAAAAATTTTGGTAGTGAATTCTCACATTAGAAAAAGAGAATGAGCATAAATAATGAACCTAATGTTGCACTTCAAGGTTGCAGAACAAGAAAAGCAAGTCAAGCCCAAAGCACATACAAGGGAGAAAGTTATAAAGATCAGAGCAGAAACGAACATAATGCAGACTAAGAAAACAATACAAAGAATTAATTAATTGAAGCGTTGTTTTTTTGAAAGAATAAATAACATTGATAAACCCCTAGTCAACCTTATCCAAAAAGATAAAAAAAATCAAATTCATGCAATAAATGTGAAATCACTATAGATCCTCTGCAAATTCATACCATCAGTAACTACTTTGAAAATCTTTACTCACATAGAATGGAAAATGGAAGAAATGGACAGATTTCTAGATACGTATGAATTACCAAAGATGAATAAAGAATATATAAAAGTTCTGAATAACCCAAAATCAGTCAATGAAAGTGAAAATGTAATAAAAACCTTGCCAGCAAAGAAAAAGCTCAGGTTCTGATGGACCTAAACTAAATTCTGCAAGAAATTTAGAGGAGATTTAATGCTAACTCTACCCTAACTCTTCAATAAAATTGAAAGGGAAAGAATTCTCCCAAAATCTTCCATGGAGGTAAGAATTACTCTGACATCAAAACCAGAGAAAACCCAACCAAAAAAGGGAACTATAAGCCAATCTCTCTAATGCACATAGATGTAAAAATTCTCAAAAACCTACTATTAAGCAATTCAGCAAAGTATCAAGAAGATTACACACCATGACCTAGTGGAATTCAACCCAAGAATGCAGAGATGCTTCAACATACGTAAATCAATAAATGTAATACATCCTATGAACAGAGCCAAAGACAAAAATTATCTGATCATCCCAATAGCTTTAGAAAAAAAGCTTTAAATGGTTCCCAAAACTCATTCAAGATAAAACTAAACTATAGAAAATAGAATAGATGATCTTTACCTCAACCTGATAAAAGCCATTTGTGACAAACCAACAGACAATATCATACTAAGTGGACAAAAATTGAAAGCTTGCACTCCAAAATCATGTACATGAAAAGGATGGTCATGGTCACCAATCCTTTTCACTATAGTTATGGAAACATTATTTAGAGAAATTAGACAAGAAAGAGAAATTAAAAATAAACACTTCTGAACTATTGCTTAGAGTGCTAACTGCTACAGTCACTGTGGAAATCAGTATAGAGTCTCCTCAAAAAACTAGAATGAGAGGAATTATTTTAACTATTTCCCTTCTGGGAATTTTCCCGGAATTAAAATCATCATACTACAGCAATATCTGTGTACCCATCTTTACGGCAGCACACTTTGCAATAGGTAAATCTTACAAACAATGCAATGCCCAGCAACAAGGAATGGATAAAAATGATATGGTGTTTTCATATAGTGGATTACTACTCTGCCATAATGAAGGAAAATTTTGTGACTTATTTATTTATTTATTTATTTATTTATTTATTTGCTCTGAATGCCTTCAGGGCAGGTTTGGCTGGCTTGAGTTGTGGGGATCGAACCACAGCAAGCTGAGCCTGACTGCTTTGTTGAAGCAGCCACTTAAAGAACTGAGATAAGGGGCAGGCCCTCCCTTGTGACTTTCATATGTAAATGCAATTAGAAATCATATTCAAAAGTGAAATAAATTAATCTTGCATATGTAAACACCATATTGTCTCCCTAGTCTAAAAAGATGAAAGAGCAAATAAAATCCAAAATATGCAATAGATACTGGTAAATTGGAAGCTGTTCAAAAAGAAGGGAAAAAAGGAAACTGGTATAGAGGAAAGGAGAAAAGAAAAAAGAGAAGAATATATATATATATATATATATATATATATAATGATAGTTAATATGCTAGTAATTTCTATTAGTCCATTGAAAAGGGTTGCATTTATATTATATGTTTAATTATTCCTGTCTATATCTTGTAATATGAGCAAATACTTTGAAAGTAATAATAACTATTTTGAAGATAACAATAAGCAATGTATTAACAACTATTACTCTTATATATTTTTTGAAATATTAAATTTTTATTTTTTCTCTTTGAAATTAATAAAATGATTTTGGCTGCACAATTTCGAGCAAAAATTGATGCATACGTATAGAAAACTGCGAATTTTAGGAGTGATGACTGAAATTATATGAACATTTTCATTTCTGCTTCTCTGGGTCTTATCTCTTTAGCAACTTCAAAAATTTGTGAACATAATAGGTGTATAAATATTAACTCTGATTTTCCTAAATAAAATGTTGCTTCTTCTATTTATTTGGAAAGACTCTTATCCCCATTTACTCACTAGGTCTGTTACCTTCTATCCTGGATATAGCTATGACATCATAATTTAGTTGCTTCCCAGTTGGAAGGACATTAAAAATACTCAAAGTCAGGGCTCTGGAAGAAGGCTGGCATTCTAACAGTGGCCACAGAAGAAATGTGGCTGATATTTATTCTTTCATAAACCCTTTTAAGTATGGTTTCTAGCTGTTGAGTCCAGGAATATCCAGGGTTACCCCTCGACTGTGGAGTAGCAGTGGGGATTCTGCTGACAGAGAGAGAGAGGAACGCCATACAACAGAAGGACAGGCCATGCAGAGGGTATCACTGACTGGAGTCACCCAAAACCCCTCACAGCAACCAACAATATCTTCAGTTGAACTGAGGGCATTTGCACTGAGATGCATGCTAAGCCTTTATAAAACTTCTTAATTATTTTAAAAGATTAAATTTTATCATTTGCTCAGGCTGGGTTCAAACTTGCAATTGTCAGCCTTTAACCTCTCCAAGTGCTGGGACTAAGGATGGGTACCAACACATTCAGTTCATGAAGGTTTTAAAATGAATGGGGTCATTAGGTTCCATTTTCTAAAAGGCAAGATTAATAAAATGTTTCTTTTTTATTGTTCTTTCTTTTTTTATTTTTGTCTTTTAATTGCAGTACCTTTTTGTTGTCTTTTAATTGCAGTTCAGGCTGAACTTGAACTCATTTTGTATCCAAGGGTGGCCTCAAACTCACAACCATCCTCCTGCCTCAGCCTCTTGAGTGCTAGAATTACAGACCTGTCCATCATGCCCAGCTGAAAGTATTCTAAAGCTTCCCATCAAGAGTAGCTGACTGATGATTGGGTTAAATATAAATGAAGGAATCTTTGCTTTTCTTCAACTTCTTATTTAAGCAACAGTATGGGTTTTACTAATTTTACAAGAAAAAGTAATGGTGCTGCCATGTCCTTCCAGTCCATCTCCTTCTCTCCTGGAGACTGGCTGCATGAAGTCCAGCAAGAGATTCCTCAGGATAAAAAAAAAAAAAAAAAGCTAAAAACTGAAACTTGGTCTTGGACCTTCCACCCTCCAGAGAGTGGGAAAATGTGTTTCCATGACTTAAACCACCCCTGTTACTCTAGTTTGGATCCAGAATGTGTTCACAAGGCCCATCTGTTGAAGGCAATGTCTTTAGATTTCCTGTTCAGAGGTGGTGAAACTTGGCCCAGTGGAAAGGTTCAGATCTCTGGGATAAGTGTACCCACCTCGCCACCCCACTTCTCAGCCATGGTGCCAGTGGTCGTGTTCTACCACGTGCTCTTCCTATGCTAGGCTGCCTTACCGAGGGCCCAAACACAATGAGACCAACTTACTACGGACTCTATTCTCTAATACTGTGAAATAAAATGAACCATTTCATTTTTAAAGTTGATGATTTGAACTGTTTGCTAAAGAGTTAGAAATCTAGCTGACACACAGGCTATGAAGTGTCATTATGAGACTCTTAGAAATATTTACCCAGGATTCACTAATGAGAAGAAGAATCTTATTACCAAGAATCAGAAACTCATGTAACAGAAGATTGGCATTGTACATTAAAAAAATTCAATAGACCCTCTTCTAGATAGATTGAAAGTTGTTCATGGCATTTATTTAGGACCTAAAAGTCCATTGAGAAAAATACTATTTTGGATACTATATACAAGTTGTCTTCGTAGAAATAAAATACTTTTTGTAGTATAGGTATCCTATAAAAATTTATGTGGCTGGCTTTATTTCATAAAGTAAAGTATAATTTGTTACAGAAATTTCCTATTTCCAAAAATGGTTCAGTAGTACAAGTCACCACAGCATAGTTCCTTAGAGATAGTTTTGTTCCGAGAAGTTGAAAAAATATTGGGATATAGATGACAGAAAAAGGATCAAGGTACATTATGTATGTGCACCAACTCTGCATTAGAAATGCAATCTTTACGTACTGCAAACATGGAATAATTGAAGAATACAGTAAATAAAGCAAATGTCTGAAATGATGCTTTATAATAGCAAAGTGATATTTTATTGGTGAACCTCTAAGATCCTACCACAACTAGCATTGAATTTATCAAGTATTTATTGTAATTTTCAAGAGGTTAATGTATAATTTTCCAAATTCATTGCACAGGGGAATCCTTATTTATCAAACCAACTCATGGAACTCATGTTTTTCAGGGTCCACAGCATCCTCATTGAATCCTATTTAAATGAAAAACACTTTTGCAAAAGCAAGAATCACTGTATCAGATTTTAGAACAGGAAAATAATTCCAGGTATTTCTGACATAAAAGAATGCAATTTTCAGAATTAGGTGATGACAAAATTTTTGCAAGTGTGTCTCAATCAATGGCTGTGACTGATCCACATGGCTGACACTGACAAAGGAGCTACAAACTGTGGTACAGGGTTCCAGGGTAAATCCTGAGGGGATTTGACTGACCTTGTCAGATACAAAAGTTACATTTCTTGTTACATAGGTTTTGCTTTATCTTGTCTTAACCATCCAGCAAAAAAGTATAAAAATAAGGTATAAAATGTAAGGTCATATTAATATGCTGAGCTGTAAAAGGCTCAAGTCAACAACTTCTGATATTGCAAGTCCTATGGATAACCCACTACTATTATGCACTACTGGACTATATTGGGATATTTTACTGAATTCACAAGCCTACAATATTTAAATGGTAATGGAATACAGATCTCTGACAAAACTAAACAAAAAAGGGGATATAAATGAAAGACCATTTTGTATCTGTATATACAAAATAGTTAGGATAGATATAAAGCTACTTTCTCTTAATTCCATGTGAAGAAAGATTTGTACTAGTGGTGTTTGGACAGGATATCATGTCTGCGTCTTGTACTATGAATAACCACTAAGAAGATAACAACATGCAATGTATTAATTATTGAAACTATCCTACTAATCGGTTTTGAAACTGTCTCATTGCTATTTATTTCTCAATAAAATCAATAAATGAAAAACTAGTTGTTTCTCAATAAAATTAATAAAAAATAGTAAAGATGAAGATGGGAGATATTACCACTGATGTCTTTAGGTCAGACTCTATAAACTGCATTGGGAAGGTCAGGAAGATGCTCCTACCACCATATTCCCAAACAAATACTAGTAGGATGCTGCTATGGGAATCCTAACACCCTTCAACCCCAAAGAAGTGAAATGTCAGAGGATGTGGAGAGAGCAGAGATCATGGTGCTAAGACCCACATATTATATACAGCAAAGTTTCTGAGGAATTAATATGCAATTAGAAAGGGAATGGTCCTTCAAGGTAGTCAGCAGAAAGATGCAGAGATCCAAATTATGGCCCAAGGTAAATATGAAGAGAGCCTGGCCTCAAGATGGAGATGCAGTAATCAGGGCTTCAAGCCTCCCTATAGTTAAAAACAACTTTAGATTGCTATCATCTGGTCCAGTTAGCCTTGCTAGGTATCAGACCTGTAGGTGGGTGACCATAGCATCAGGACCAGTACTCTCATCCCTTTCTAATAATGCCTTTGATCTTTCCATATACCCTTGCTACATAGCTCATTTTCCTATTGGATTAATATGAGCTAAGTGCCTATAGGTTGATTGCAATTTTGCCCATGTTGTACCCATGTGGTCATCTTGTATGACATAATCTTGGCAAAGAACTTCAGAGGTTATCCACTCAGGAGTGCTCCTGAATTTTCAGCTATTTTTCTTCTCCTTATTTTCAGTAAAACTCCCCTAACTGTCTCCTTTGGTTTACTACTTCACTCCCCAAAATTTGAGATCATGAGCTGGCACATCTGACGTTCATAAACTTGGGCATTATTTCTCCATCACAAGCATATCAGTTTCCAATGCCAGAAGCTGGCCCTCTCTGGCTCACTTTTACACCACCCATGTCTTGCACAAATGCGCTGCATTAGCACATATAAACTGAATAAGGAGCTCTAGAAGCACAGGTTTCTATGAAACATAATATGCAGCCATTCAGCCTCACAATTACAGACTTACAAATTATAAATTTCTGGACTTTCATTTTGTCAAGGAACCTAATTTTTAACAGGTACTTCAAGACTTAGGTCCTATTTTCACTTCCCTCTTTCTCAATTTTTCAGGAAAAAATAAGAAGGAAAACTTTTTAAATATTTCTTGCATCCCTGGAGAATTTGGATGTATCTAGCATGGGATTATTAAATATTTTTTGAATGAATAAAAGTCACTCCCCAAAACAAAAGATATGTGAGTTGCTTTGTGTTAAGAATGAAGGAAAATATCATGCAATAAGAAGAGAGTGAACAAATGTGTGGCCCTTAAACAGAAGCCACCCCTCTGCCTTAGGGAATGTCCTAGTTACTTGTGAATTAACTTACTTAACTGATAACCTATTTCAGTTACCTTAAGCTTTCAGTCGCCGTAAAATTGAATTAAGTTATATAAAGTGAACACTATATTTATTGAATATGAAGATAAAAAAGGTCAGATAATGCAAAAAAAGTGTTAAAGTTTCAACAGCTTCTCCCTTTCTTTTCTGGTAGCTGCAAGGCCAGACTCCCCTGGGGCCTGCTACACTTATCAACATTGCTGTGCCTTGCAGTTACTATAGTGTCTCAAGGTGCTGCATGGAGGACGGCTCATCATGGCAGGCTGTCAGCCCTCTAGGAGGAAGCCTGAGGGTGATACTTGCGGAGCCGCTCAGAGGGATGGAGGAGATGTAGTGAGCACACCTACAGTCTCAGAGCTGTGGGAAGCGCAGCCTAATCAACTTAGTAACTCAGTGAGACCCTGCCTTAAAATAAAAATAGAAAAACATATTTTAAAAGAATGGGGATATAAATCAGTACAATCCACTTAAATCCCCAATACCAGCTGCCCAGAAGTGTAGAACAGGAATGCCACCTATAGCCCCTCAATTTATAGCAGGATTACCTATGAAATCTTTCTGCAATTTCCCGTCACTGAAGACATAAATTGCCTCAGTTTCAAAAATTGACATTAGCAGAACTAGAAAGTGTGTGTGTGTGTGTGTGTGTGTGTGTGTGTGTGTGTGTTTGCATACATGAGTATGCCATGAGCAGGCTATTTCTCCATTTAAGCTTTTATTTTAAGATACAGGTAAAAAGAAGGGTGGTATTCTAATGTTGACTATCTCAACTCCACTGGGATGAACACTCTAAGATATCAAAACTGTCTTCTGAGTCATTTCTCTAAATTAGCAAAAATTATACTTGGATTGAAAAACATTTTGGGAGCTAATCACACCTTGAGCCATAAGTGTCAACGGCAAGATGCCCCCGTTGTGGTTTACATCTGAAATCACTGGAAAGTCTCGTGCTTAGAGCTGGGGCTTCAGCAAGGTGACTGAGTCAGGGGATCCAGGCACACTGGGGGATTTACCAACTGATGAGCTGTGGCTGAGAGTGCTGTTTCTAGGCGGGGCCTGCATGCCAGAACAAGGCATGGGGACCTGACTTGGAAGAGCATATGCCTCTTTTTTTTTTTTTTTTGTGATGTTGTAAAATCAAAGTACTACTTTATTAAATGAGTTATTTTACACGATATGAACATCAATATAATTACAATTGTAAAAAAATTTTTATAACAAGGATGGACTGATTTTCAGATTTCCAAATCAGAGTCAACTGTACATTTACACAGAATTGTCTTTGCATGAAGCCCAAAAGGGAACAGCATAAAAATGAGTGTTTCTGTAGCCCCTTTATTTTTGTTGATCAACAGTTTGTTAGAAAAGCAGCTGCAGGTTTGTTACCTGAGGTCTGAGACAGTAGAAGAGTCAAAGGTGACAGGAGTTCACCTGTAAACAATTTTATGCTTGCACGTCAGCCAGTTCTGGAGGAAGAGGGGTCTTAGGATACTTGCTCTCAGAGTGCTGCTTGAAGGTCTTAGGGTCTGGCATTTGTGTCCTGCAGACAGTGCAGGTGTATATTAAGGCAGCTTTGGCAGCAGCCTTTTGATCATGCCCTTGTTTCTTCTTTTGTCCAGCCTGCTTTTTGGCATTTTTTTGCTGAGACTGAATCTTCTGCTGCCCACGAGCCATATCCGGGCCGGGACAGTCTTGCGTCGGGGAGGCCGCGCAGCGCGAGAGCCGGGAGCTTGCGGGGAAGGGAGGGGTGTGCACCCAGCACCGCTTCAGCCTCCTTCACCCGTCGAGCAGGGGAAAGAGGACCGCCGGGAGCACAACAGCCCGCGCCTCGCACACCCGCTGCCACCGCCTCGCGCGCCCGCCGCCGCCTGAGCCTCAGGCCGGCAGCTGTCTCCACTCCTATCCTTCTCCCTCCTGGCTCCCAAGATAAGAGCACACTTCCTAAGTTCTGTCTTCCACCATGCTATTTCTGCATAGGGGCCAGCTAAGTGGGGTGCCAAAGCATGAGGCAAAATAAACCTCTCATCCTGGAAAGTGTGGGTATTGGGTATTTTGTCCCAGTGACAAGAAAGTCACTAACACACCCTTGATTTTCCTCTCTCTCAGAAAAAGTAGAACTGGGATAGATAATGCACTTCCCAGGAATGTAGGTGCCCTGTCCTTCTCTTTTTGGTAATTTTATTATAACTTGTTCTGGCCAGTGGGCTCTGAGAAAAGCGGCCTGAATACGAATGGCCTAAGGTAATTAATTGCTTGCATCATACTGCCATCACCATATTTCTTTCTTTTATTTTTTGCAATAATTTTATTGATAAACAAATAGCAATAAGACAGTTTCAAATCAAATCTGTAAGACAGTTTCAATAATTAACACACTGCATACATTCTTCTTAGTGGTTAATTGCTGTACAAGATGCGGACTTGATATCCTATTTATAAACACCATTAGAACAAATCATTCTATTCATTAACAGAATGTAACTATATATCTATCCTAACCACCCTGAATACACAGATACAAAATGGACATTCATCGGTATACCCTTTTTTTGTTAAGTTCTGTTATTTGAATATTATAGGTGTGTAAACTCAGGAATATATTATAAAAGAGTCCAGTAACCCATAATACTATCGGGTCTTCCACTTAACTAGCAATGTCAGAAATTGTTGAGTTCAACATAACAGCATGGCTTTATTTCTTATATTTCGTTTTTATACTTTCCTTCTGGATGGTTAAGACCAAGGTAAAGCAGAACCTATGCAACAGGAGATGTAGCTTTTGGGTCTGAGAAGGTCAGTGAAATCCCCTCAGGATTTATGCTGAGATCCTGTAACTCAGATTGTAGAACCTTTGTCAGGGTCAGCCATGTGGATAAGTCACGACCATTGCTTGGCCAATGTGCTCTCTGTGAAAGCCTGAGAGAGTGTCTTCTCCTCATGTGACTCTCCTTAGGTACACTCTACAACATCGATCACTTTCCTCTTTGGTCTCATAATCTCCTTGATCAGAAAATTTGGGACACTACCGAGGTACATGACGTTATATTACAAGTTCTCATATGTCCTGAGTCTTAATTGACCTTAGAAGGTTAGAGCCAAAATGTTGGCTTTCCTTGTAGCCCTCCTTTTTCTCTAATTTTGGTCTGCAAACTTAGGTTGTTAACCATCCAGAAGACAAGCATGTTGTTATTATCGAACAACTTAGGCTGTTAAGCTTAACCTCACTATCTGTCTGCATATCAAACATCTTAGGCATAATATGGAACAGGTATTCTTCATCAAGTATAGATATGATGAACTTTAAGTCCCTACAGAATATGATAGAAAACATTTAAAAATTAGAATATATTTTTAAAATAGGCATAAAGAATTCTATACTTCTCATGTTTGCACATAAGTCCAAAAATCTCACCGTATACAACCTTGAAGCAGGACAGTCCCACAATATTTCTTTTCCTATTTCTTACTTTCCTTCACCACCCTCTTCTTCTTGAACAACCATCTACCTGAGAGACATCATAGCAGCAACTGGCATGTCATGAGAAGCAGCCCATATTCAGAATACCAGAATGACAGGCACTCCAAGCATGAAACTACTATTACAAAATACCATCTGCAGTGCAGTAGCTTAGTTCACAGGTATCAGTATATACTGTTAGTCAGGGTGAGAATCTTTCCAAATAACTGCTAGATTAAAAATAATCTGAAGATTCTCAGGATCATTGCCTTGCTCATCTTCTACATATAAGTATATGGCTTGACATTGTCATGTTTCCTAGCTCTTCTCCTTTCCCTCTCTTGACTAGTTAAGTCCTTGTGATCCTGCTTTCCTTTTACTTGTATTATATCTTTCTATTTGTATTTGTTTTTTGAGTTCTTGTACTAGGGAGACAACAAGATATTTACACATGTGTGTCTGGTTTATTGCACTTATGAGTATATGTTCAAGTGGCATCCACTTCAATATAAAAGCTTCGAGTTTATCATTCTTAATAGCTGAATAATACTCCATTGTGTAAAAATATCACATCTTTTTCAACTATTCCTCATGTGATGGGCATCTTGGTTATTTCCAAGATTTGGCTATCACAAATTGCACTGCTATAAACATAGGCACACATATATCACTATGATATGATGTTTTCTGATCCTCTGGGAAAATTCCCAGTAGAGGAATAGCTGCTTTAAAGGGGATTTCCAGTCCAACATTTCTAAGGAGTCTGCATACTGATTTCCATAATGGTTACACCAGTCTACATTCCCACTAGCATTGGTAAGTGTTCCTTTTTCCTCACAGCCTCACGAACATTTGTTGTTGGGTGATTTCTTTATGATAGCCATTCTTTCTGGGGTGAGATGATATCTCAATGTGGTTTTAATTTGCAATTCATGGATGGCTAGTAATGTGGAGCATTTTTTCATATATTTATTCACTTCTTTAATTTCTTCCTCTGAGAAGTGTGTGTTCATCTAGGATGCCCATTTCTGGATTAGGTCTTTAAATTTTGGGGTCCTAGTGTTTTTTAGTTCTTTATAGATTCTAGAGAGCAGACCTTTGTCTGAGTACTTATTTGTCATGATTTTTTCCAAATTTGTGGTTGCCT
>NW_004524606.1:14600772-14603058 GCF_000260255.1 Octodon degus
TGTATGATCTTCTTGATGATTTGCTGTATTCTATTTGCTAGTATTTTATTGAGGATTTTGGCATCTATGTTCATGAGGGAGATTGGCCTGTAGTACTCTTTCTTAGTTGCGTCTTTCCCTGGTTTGGTATCAGTATAATACTTGCCTCCAGGAATGATTTTGGGAGAATTACTTCCTTTTCAATTTCATGGAAGAGTTGGAGGAGTATAGTGATTACATCTTCTGTAAATGTCTTGTAGATTTCAGCTGTGAATCCATCCGGACCTGAACTTTTCTTTGCCAGTAGGTTTTTAATTACATCTTGTATTACATTTGCTGTTATTGGGCTATTGAGAGTTTTTATATCTTGTCAATTCAGTTGTGGTAATTTGTACATTTCTAGGAATCTGTCCATTTCTTCTGCGTATTCTATGCTGTGAGAGTAAAGATTCTCAAAGAAGCTATTGATAATCTGAGTCTGTGGTAATTACACCCTTTTCATTCCTTATTGCCTGTATTTGATTTTTTTCTTTTCTCTTTTTGATGAGGTTAGCTAGGGGCTTATCAATTTTATTTAATCTTTCAAAGAACCAGCTTTTTGCTTTTTTAATTCTTTGAATTGTTTTCTTCATCTCAATTGAATTAATTTCTGCTCTAATCTTTATGATTTCCTCCCATCTTTTGGCTCTGGGTTTGGTTTGCTCTTCCTTTTCTAGTTGTTGAAGGTGTAGCATTAGGGTAGTTATTTTTTCCCACTCTGCTTTCCTAATGTTTGAGTTCGCAGCTATGGTTTTCCCTCTGAGAACTGCTTTCATCGTATGCCATGAATTACGATAAGTTGTGCTTGATTTTTCACTGAATTGTAGATATTGTTGAATTTCTTGTTTAATTTCCTCTGTGACCCATTGGTTGCTGAGTAGGATGTCATTTAATTTCCATGTATTTAAGGTTTTTTTCTGCTTTCTTTTGTCGTTTATTTCCAGTTTCTTTGCACTGTGGTCAGATAATGTGCATGGGATTATTTCTGTTTTCTTGCATATACTTAAGCATGACTTATGGACCAGTATGTGGTCTATTTTAGAAAATGACCCATGTACAGATGAGAAAAATGTGTATTCAAGTATGTTTGGGGGGAACACTCTGTATATGTCCACCAAGTCCATGTGTTCAGTTCTGTTATTTCTTTGCTAAGTTTTTGTCTGTCTGACCTATTTTTTGGAGATAGGGGGTGTTAAGATCTCCTATTAAAATTGTGGTATTGGATATTAGAATTTTCATGTCCATTAGAATTTGCTTTATATAGTTTGGTGCTCCCGTGTTTGTTGCACACATATTTATGAGTGTTACCTCTTCCTCTTGAATTTTTCCCCTAACCAGTATATAGTGGACTTCTTTATTTCTCTTTTTCATTGTTGGTTTGAAGTAGAGACTGTATAAGAATAGAATTGCTACCCCTGCTTTTTTCTGAGGAGCTGGGGCATGTAGTATTGTGTTCCATCCTTTGACTTTCAGCCTATGAATGTCTTTATTAGTTAAATGTGTTTCTTGTATATAGAATATTGCTAGATTTTGTTTCCTAATCCACTGTGCCAGTCTATTTCTCTTGATTGGTGAATTGAGTCCATTTACATTGATGGTTAGAATTGAGATGTATTGACTTACGGTTACCATGTTATTTACCTTTTGTCGTTTACTCCTTTTTCTCCTGTGTTTAATTGATTGCCCTATTTAGTTGGTTGCTTCTGATCTCATTCGTGGAGTTCTGATCATTTTGGTCCCTGTCTAGAACATCTTTCAGTAGCCTGCGTAGGGTTGGCTTTGTCATCATGAAATTCTTTCGTTGTTCTCTGTCATGAAAGTATTTCACTTCTCCATCAAACTTGAAAGAGAGTTTTGCAAGGCATAGTAGTCTGTGCTGAAATTTGTTTTCATAGAGGACCTGAAGTACTCTGCTGCATGCTCTTCTTGCCTGCATGGTTTCTGAAGAGATGTCAGCTGTAATTCTGATGGGTTTTCCTTTGAATGTGATCTGCTTCTTTTCTCTAGCGGCTTTCAGGATATTATTCTTGTGCTGAATTTCTGGGATGTTGACTATTATAAGTCTCTGTGTTTTTTTCATTGGATTGCGGTTACTTGGCTTTCTGTATGCTTCACTTATCTGAATGTCAAATTGTTTCCTCATATTTGGGAAGTTTTCTGCTATTACTTCTGCCCATTTTTTTTAATGTCTTTTGTATTGAATACTTCTTTCTCATTGATGCCTATTAGTCTCACATTGTTCATCTTTGCATCATCTTGCAGGTGATG
>NW_004524606.1:14603365-14605514 GCF_000260255.1 Octodon degus
AAATTCTTTTACTGCAGTGTTTTTTTCAGCTTGGGTTTCCTCCCTATGTTTCTGTAGTTGCTTCTTTCCTACAGATGCTATGAGTTCTGAGAATTCTTTTTTTATTTCAGAAAAGAGTTGAGCTCTGATTTCCTCTATATCTTTCTGCTGTTGCTTATTTACTATTGATGCTATTAATTCATGCATTTGAGGTGAGCTAGTGTCCTCTGCACTTGTTCTCGTTGGGCACTAAGTTTCCTCCATATGTTTCTGCATTTAATTCTTTAGTGCAGATGTTATTAATTCAGGGATTTCTTTTTTTTTATTTCCAATCTGAGTTCCTCTATACCTTTCTGTAGCTGTTTCTTTATTTCAGAAACAGTTGATTCATTGATTTCAGCTGTGTGATTCCCAATTTGTTCTGTGTTAGTGTCCTCTGCACTTTTTACGGGTGGGCTTGGGTTCTGATGTTGAATTTTGTTCCTTCTCGTCATTTTGTGTAGCACTGTCTTCTGACCTTTGTTGTAGATCTTTGTTGTAGTTATAACCTTAGCACGTACTGAAGTTCAGGTGTAGATCTACAAAGTCTGGATTTATCCAGCTGTGCCTGACTTGGGTCTGGCTGCTGTGCTCAGTTCCTTCCTGCTACTCTCCTTGAGGGTGAACCTCTTTTGCCTCTGTGGCAAGATGTTCTGCTCCTGGAGTAGCTGGGTTGTTTTATCCTCTATCCTCTCTGTAGGGATTGCAGCTGCAGGGTTACACCCCAGGCCTGTATGCCAGGCCTGAGATGAGCCTGGAGAGGACAAGTTGGAGTAGGGGGGAGAGGCAGCTCTCCCACACACTCACTGGGTCTGGGCTAGGACTGTGTCTGGGATTTCCTGGAATGCGGCAGAAATTCCTACTCTGCGGGAGGATTGAGGGAGGTGCTGCGGAATGGTAGGGGGCATCACAAGGGGGTGAAAGATGGTCTCACCCACGCTGCACCTGGGCTGGGACCCCGAGTTGGACCGGCCGTTGCAGGGTAGCCGGAGACTCTCCCACACACTCACCGTACTTGGGTGACTACCATATTTCTTTTATTCTGCTTCCATGACCTTGGAAGCCACACATGTCACCATCACAGATTAGAAAAACGATGTCTAATTTAGCAGATTGGGTAAGATAAAAAAAAAAAAAAAAAACATACATATACCACGCGCACACACACAAACACACACACACTCACTGTCAGACTCTAAAATTTCAGGAACTTCTCTAGAGATATATTCGTTCCCTTGAAAAGTGAAGAGAAGAGGAAACTTTGTAATAAAAACCCAACAGACTGGCTGAAATTCACTTCACTTTTTCTCATCACAAACCCCTGGTGAGATAAACAGAAACAGGATTTAAGAAGCGTCATCACCATACTCTGGAAAAGATATGCAATATTCCATGCATGTGTGCCTTTCCTTACCCTGCAGAGACTGTAACTAACATATATCAGAGCCTCTGAGAGACCCAGGATGCAAAGAAATTTAAGCACTGCAGTGTAAAACCTTGCTCTTATTTTAGAGAAATTTGAAATCCTGTAGAATTTGCAAGTCACAGAGGCTGTTAGCAAAAGGCAAGAAGCCTGTTTCTGTCTGAGCTCTCTTTTGGGGCTGCTGCCTCTGTAAGAAGCCTGTGCATTTAGAATCTGGCTTGCAGGAAGCAGACATGTGACAGGTGTTGGGAGGACCTGTGATGAGGATGAATAGTCTGGAGGCAAAAGGCCTGTTCAATAACGTAGCACAAAGGATTTGAAGGAAAAGAGGAAAGTAAGCACTAAGCAGTTAGTCTTTGTGGGTGGAAATCTTTTGTTTCCTTCTAATCTCCTTAAATGTGATTGTTGTGAGGTGCAGTCTCTTATACTTAATAGACTCTTGAGTTACTTCGCAGATGAAACATATTTACACTTACATAAAACAGTTTATACTGAACATGGATGCTACAGTTGGTACCCTCACATTGCAAAAGAAGATTTCAAAAAGGGTCCTAAAATATTTAGGGCAGTGTGTGAAGCTGTGAGTAAGAAGCCTACTCCAAGGAAACCCCAGAAGTTTGGAAAAGCCAGGAATGTGGATCGGCTAAGGGAAACTGCAAGGAGGAAGCAAAGCCAGCCTAAGAGAGAAGCCATGGGAGCTACCACCAC
>NW_004524606.1:14606209-14607914 GCF_000260255.1 Octodon degus
AAAATATTTTCATACTGCATTTACCATATGATTACACAATCATTAAAATAAGACTAAAGATTAGTGCAAGAAAAACAGAAACACAGAAGATGATGCTATTTATTAGTTTCCCTCTTGGGGAGACTAAGGAAAAACAAATATTTTTAAAAATGCACTTAACCCTAGCAAAGATAACTGCTCCAGGTATATAGATTTTCAGTAACTGCTCAAATTGTCAATACACAGCATGCATTGCTCTGGAGGTGCACCTAAAGAGAGAATTTTGTTAATGAAGAATTGTCAAGAAGTATTGGCTTGCTTTAGAAAGCAATATTCTTCTCCTAGCCTTGGTCTTACTTTGGAAGAAAAGGTAAATTTGTGAAATCCACAGGGGACGCATAAGAGTTCAGAATCTTTATTACTGCCAAAATCTTGTCAAGTATCCCCCAGAGCAAAAAAGATTAAATTATAAGGTTTGGGTTTCTCTATTGTTTCAAAGTGTAAACCTATAAAAAGGACAACACTGATGCTCTCTTTGAAGGGCTTAAAACCACATTTAGCTTGCTAAGAATATGTTAAATTGGTATAATTTGATTCTCAGATCTTAGAACACTTTGTTATATTGTACTGAATTTGACTCATATCTTTGGACAAGAAAGGTTGAAATAAACATATCTTGTACTGCTTGTTTTCTCAAGCTGCTGCAGCATAAAAAGAAACACAGCCTGTCTTTGTGGCTATTTAATTCTTAATAGAGGTTGTTTTCTGGGCATTCATTTAGAATAAGTGAGAGTAATTTCTACATACACAGAGAAAATGGAATATATGATGTAATCTTCAAAATCAGGATTATGCCTCTTCCAAATATATACTTCAAGGCCAAAGTAGTCTCTGAAATCTATGTTTCAAAAAAAATTAAAAGCTAAAACTTGTCTTTGATTAATTTTGATATATTTATGGTTTTTTGTGGTTTCTTTTGTCTTATTTCTAGTTTCATTGCTCTGTGGTGAGATAATATGCGTCGGATAACTTCAGTTTTCTTGCATATAGTTAAACATGACCTATAGGCTAATATGGGGTCTATTTTAGTAAATGCCCCACATGTAGCTGATAACAAATGTGTATTCATTTGTGGTTGGAGGGAGACACTCTGTATATGTCCCCTAAGTCCACTTGTTTGAATTTCTGGTTCAGTACTGCTACTTCTTTGCTGTTTTTTGTCTGCTTGACCTGTCTTCTTGGGTTTTTGGATATTAGATATTTAATGTCCATTAAGATTTATTTTGTATAGTTGTGTGCTCCTCTATTTTAGTGCATACATATTTATTACTGTTACCTCTTCCTCTTGTATTTTTCCCCTAACCAGTGTGTAATGGCCTTCTTTATTTTGTTTCATCATTCTTGGCTTAAAGTTGACACTATCTGTGTACAAGATTGTTACTCCTTTTTTCTGAGATGCTGGGGCATGTAGTATTATTTTCCATCCTTTGACTTTTTTTTTTTTCTTTCTATTTCTTTTTTTTTTTCAAAGTTTTATTGACAAACAGATAGCAATGAGACAGTTTCAAATCAAATCGGAAGGACAGTTTCAACAAATAATACACTGCATATATTCTTCTTAGTGGTTAATTGCTGTACAAGATTCGGACTTGTGATCCTATTTACAAACACCATTAGAACAAATCATTCTATTCATTAAGAGAATGCAACTATATATCTATCCCAA
>NW_004524606.1:14614934-14622903 GCF_000260255.1 Octodon degus
CTGGGCTAGGACTGGGTCTGGGGGCTCCCGGAACACGGCCGAAAATCGTACTCGGCGGGCGGGGTGGGGGAGGCACTGCGGAGTGGTGTGGGGCGGCCCGAGGGGCTGGGACAGGGTCCCCATCCTTTGACTTTCAACCTATGAATTTCTTTATGAGTTAAATGTGTTTCTTGTATACAGCTTATTGTTGGATTTTGCTTCCTAATGCAGTCTGCCAGTCTATTTCTTTTAATTGGTGAATTGAGTCCATTTACACTGATGGTTATAACTGAGATGTACTGACTTATGTTATTTACCTGCTGTTGTTTACCCCTTTTTCTCCTGTGTTTAATTCTTTGCCCTATTCAGTGGGTTCCTTTCACTCTCATTCATGGAGTTGCCATTATTTTGGTCTTTCTCTAGGATATCTTTTAGTAGTCTGTGTAGGGTTGACTTTGTGATCATGAAATTCTTTAGCTGTTCTTTGTTATGGAAGTATTTCACTTCTCCCTCACACTTGAGAGTTCTGCAGGGTATAGCAGTCTGGGCTGGAGTGTGTTCTCCTGGAACACTTGAGATAATTTACTCCATGCTCTTCTTGATGGCTTGTGAAGAGAAATCTGTCATTATTCTGATGGGTTTTACTTTAAATATGATATGTTTCTTTTGTCTCATAGCTTTTTTTAAAATTAATTTTATTGAGAGACAAATAACAATGCGACAGTTTCAAAACAGGTTAGTAGGACAGTTACAATAATTAATGCATTGCATACTGTTGTCTTTCTCGTAATTAATCATACTACAAGATGCAGACATGATATCCTGTCCAAACACTATCAGTGCAAATCTTTCTTCTCCTTGAATTAAAAGAAAGTAGCTATATACCTATCCTCACTATTTTCTATATGCACATGCAAAATGGTACTTCATATATATCTTCTTGTTTTGTTTAGTTTTGTCAGAGATTGGTATTCCATTGCCATTTAAATATTGTAGGTTCATGAATGCAGCAAACTAATACAATATAGTCCATGATAGTAGTGGGTTATCCATAGCACTAGTGAAAAAAGTGACATAAAAAAAAAATGCTATAGGACTGTACTGCTTCAATGCTGTATGTGGTTAGATTTCTCAATTTCTGTGTCAAAATATGTAATTGGTTATTCCTATTATTTTAAATATTATGTATTTTTTATTTTTTGTTTGTATTCTGTAGGGATTTAAAGTTTAACATATCAGTACTTGCTGGAAAATACCTGTTTCATGTTATTTCTAACATGTTTGATTTTCAGATAGACAGTGAGGTTAAGCTCAACTGCTTATATTATAGGGTAATAATATCATTAAGCTTCTCTTCTGAAAGTTAACAATTTAAGTTTTCAGACAAAAAATTAGAGAAAAAGAAAGGCTGCAAGGACAGCCAACATTTTGGCCCTAGCCATTCAAGGTCAGTGAGGACTCAGGACATAAGAGAACCTGTACTCTAATATCCTGTAACTCTGTGGTGTCCCAAATTTTCTGATCAAGGAGATTATGGGGCCACAGAGGAGAGTGATCAATGATATATAATGCACCTAAGGAGAGTAACCTAGAGAGAAAAAATTATCTCAGGCCTTTACAAGAACAAACTGATCAAACAATGGCCGTGACTCATCCACATGGTTGACACTAACAAAGGAGCTGCAGATTGCGGTACATGGTTTCAGGTTAAATCCTGAGGGAATTTGACTGGCCTTGTTAGGTACAAAAGTTACATTTCTTATTATATAGGTCTTGCTTTTTCTTGGCCTTAACCACCAAGCAGAAAAGTATAAAAAGTAAAGCCATATTAATATGTTTAGCTGTAAAAGGCTCAAGTCAACAACTTCTGACATCACAGCTTTTAGTATATTGTTCTTGTGCTGGATTTTGGGGATCTTGATTATTGTGTCTGGGTGTTTTTTAATTGGGTTGATGTTATTTGTATTCTCTATCCTTCAGTTACCTGAATGTCAGATTCTTTTCCCCATATTTGGTAAGTTCCCTGTTATTATTTCTGTGTATATAATTTTATAACATTTGTATTGACCCCTTGCTTCTCATTAATGCCTATTAGTCTTACATTATTCATCTTTGCATAGTCTTGCAGATGTTGAATTACCTTTTCTTCTGATCTAATTGTTTTGAAGAGATCTTGCCTTTTCACTAGCTGCAACTCTGTCTTCAACATCTGAAAATCTGTCTTCACTTTCACTCAAATGGTTTTTCCATCTTGTGACTGAGGCTTTAATTTCTTGTATGTCTCTCTGAACCTGCTTCATGCATTCTATTTCTTTCCTATATTGCTCATTCAAGAATTCCATCATTTTTCAATTGTCCTCTACTTTTTTATTAGTTTCTTATATAGAGGCACGTAGTAATTCTTGTATTATAGTTATCATTTCTTTTTAACTTCAGAGAATATGTCTGATCTGATTTCCTCTGTATACTTCTGAGGCTGTTTACTTCAGACACTATTATTTCAGAGATTTCAGGTGTGTGATTTCCAGTTTCTCCTAAGCTAGTGTCTCCTGCATTTGTCCAGGGTGGGCTTGGGGCCTGAGAATGTACTTTGTTCCTTCGCTTTGTCATTTTGTATAGCACTGTCCTCTGACTTTTGGTGTAGAGCTTTCATGAAGTTATAACCTTAGTATCTACCAAAATTCTTACCCAAGAGAGATTATGTGGTTATGGCAGTTATACCTTTGTATTCACTGAACTACAATTAGGAACACTAATAATGGGTGGTGATATTTAGCAGTTGACAGAATTTTAAAACTAATGGGTTTGTATTTAAACCATAAGAGCAAATTTTATGTCTGTGTATCTAAGTAGATATTAAATTGGGAATTTGTATTTAGATTAGTTCCCCTAAATTTTGTCTGATCACCTCCCCTTGATGTACGTGGGGCCTTCCAGGCAGACTAGTTCATGTTGCACCCTCTCTCAATTAAGAGAGAAAGAGAGAGGTTGCTCTCATAGATCAGCATCTAGTAAAGTGTCTCAGCTTACCGGGTCTGGGTCTACTAAGTTTGAACTTGTCTACATGTGCCTGGCTTGGTCTGGCTGCTGTGCTCAGTTTCTTCTTACTGCATCTCGTGGGGCCTGGGCTCTGGCTCAAAATGGATCTAGTGAGAGCACATAGAAGGTCATACACACACACACGCTGGACCTGGTCTTTGGTTGGAAAATTGACCTGGGGAGCAGGCAAAGATGAGGAAGATCTCACTCACATGCCGGGCGTGGGCTCTGGTTTTCTTATCTTTATTTGAGAGAACTGTGAGCTTCTATTTCACTGCTAAAACATGAACACAGTTACCAAAAGTATTAGCAGAACATTTCCCAGATGCCATCTGAGCTGTTCAAAGATAAAAACTTAGTAGTTCATCCAAACTTTTTGAAGATTAAATGAAATGAACATCACAAACAGCTAAATGCAGGCAAAGTGATATAAGTGAATATTTAGAAAGAAGTCTTAGTAGTTGTGAGAGTCAGTTGTTACATGCAGAAACCTGTTTGTACCAATCATTTTGACTGTAGAATTCAGGTTACAAAACTTCAGACTTTTAAACAGTCATCAGTCCTACAAACTGCTTATTTCCTACCTCTTTCCTTCTTTCCTTCCTTCCTTCCTTCCTTCCTTCCTTCCTTCCTTCCTTCCACTTCCTTCTATTTTTTCTCTTCCATTTCTGCTTTCCTTGTTCTGTCATATTTTTAATGCATTCAACCATTGGTTTTTTTGTGAGTACCTAGGCATAGACACTTGAATAAAATAAATAAGTTTTGGCACCATCTCTGCTCACATGGAATATCTCTTCTAGGTAACATAGGCAAACATTAAAACACACTTGCATAAATTATTATACATAGTTTGATTTAGAATAAGCTTAGGAGTCATCAATTAGACGTACATCTGGGCATTTAACCAAATGATGGATTGGATCATAAATATATTTGTTTCACAAATTCATATAAATTTTGAATCTGATTATTTTCTAAGCTCACTTCTAAGTGATCAGCCTACAATAATTTTTTTGGCAGAACTAGGGATTGAACTCAGGCCCTTGTGCTTGCCAGTCAAGTGTTTCTTCCACTGAGCCATCTCCCTGGCCCCAGCCATCTCCCCAGCCCCAGAATACAATAATACTAAAACATCTATTTCCCTCATTGTGAAAACTTTAACTTCCAAATTTTGTTGGAAGAAACCCTAAGAACTTTGACAACCCTGGAGTGGTCCTTGAAGTTCCTTGGTGTCTGGAGGAGGGTGCTTGGCCAAGCTGCCAGCTGCGACAGGCTCTGTGCAGTGTGCAGCCTCTAGTGAGGCCAGATCAATGCTAACCCTAATTGTGTGCACAACAAACCAGTTCTTTGGCTCAGTCGCCACACATTTCCAAGAATTTCAGTGATCCTGGTATCATGTGAAATAAAGACCATGCGTGTGCCCTTTGATGCGTGTGTGACAAAAAAGATAAAACTAAAAGAGAACACAACGTACGACAAATTTCTCTTCAACTTCAAAACCTTACAATAATTTACAACCCTGAAGCACTGTCCAATTTTACCTATACTCTCTGGGACATCCATCTCATTCTATGTCTTTTGACTTTTCCTTGCAAGAATCAGCTCAACTACCTTATCAATACCATAACTTCACATATATATGCTTAGTCATATCTTTCTTGATGATCAATACTCAACTAAATACCATGTATATTTTGCAGTTAGATATTTGTCTCCATTACCAGGAAGATAGTATGTATTTTTAGAATGAAAGCAAAGTTTATGTAGTTTACTGATACAACTCAGTACTCTAACGCTGGCCATTGTATCTAAACAGTACTCAGTGGTCATTTTATTAGCAAATAAATACTGTCTTTATAAATACAATGTTATCACTTTATGTTTGCTGGTAGCCACATAACATACACAACTGATATGGGGTTTCTTATCAGTTTATTTATGTCTTACTTAGGAAAGTTCAGAGGGAAGCAACATAAAACAAATAAATTTTATTGGGAATAAATTGTGAGACAAAAAAGAAAATGGGAAATGAAAAAGTCAGATATGAGTCGAATTCTAACATAGGAAGTGTGATGCGGTCATAATTCATGAGAACATCATGACCTCTGTCACATAAATACTTTGTACTTGGGTGCTGGAAAGAACAAGGAAATGAGATATAAAACTTTCACATCATTCTGGAAATGCCAAAGTATAATGCAGAAATTTTATGGTTTATATTTTAAAGGTACTGCTTTATAGTATTGATTTGAATGATTTGAAATTCATATAAAATTTCATTACCTTTTAACTTGATGAAATTCACTGAAGAAAGAAATGTTACAGAAATGGGCTGTACTATAATAACTTTCATATGCATGTGTGATTGTCAATGTAGATAGCTAGAACTAAATGGCACAGTAGGAAATGCTCTGCAATAGCAAATCTAGTCAAAGAAACCTGATACTTATAGGTTTAACCTAGAATAGTCATATCCAAGTTAGTGAACTTACTGCTGGAACTTATGCTAAATAGAGAGGTCAAGGGGCCGACCAAATAGCTCAGTGCATTAAGAACCCTGCAAGCAGGCACAGGGGCTGGGGTTTGATCCCGGGCCTGCTGTGCTGGCCCCACCCCTGGGGGGCACTGAGAGGGCAATTGAGGCTGGGCATGGTGACTTGCGCCTGTAATCCCAACTCTTGGGAGGCTGCAAACAGGCAGATCACTATGAGTTCAATCTAGTAGTAAGACCCTGAACACCCTATAGACCCTTCTTTAAAATACAAAAAATAAAATAAAAAAATAGAGAGGACAGTAAAAAATTTATGTACAGAACCATCCAGGTAGCTCAGGGGACTAAGTGCCTGCTTAGGCAAGTGCAGGCCTGGGGTTTCATTCCCCACCTTTAGAGCAAGCTGAGACGATTGAGACTGGGCATGGTGGAGCATGCCTGAAATCCTCGTTCTGGGCAGGCTGAAAACAAGAGGATCACTATAAGTCTGAGCTGCATAGTCAAACCCTGCACCAAATATATTTTAAAAAATAAATTATGTAGAAAAATAGCTATGATAGAATTCTTTATAAAAATTAAAAAGAACCCAAATGTTCACTAACATGGGGCTAATAAAACAAAACTGTGCTTAAGTGTATATAACAGACAAGTAATATAGAGAAATATGCTTTAAAGTTAAAAGAAAATCCTAGAAAGTTTAAAAGAAACTAGTTGTTACTTATAGAAGAAAGTAAAAAAGTAACAAAGAAACACTAACAATAAGGTGATAAAGTTCATTAATAAGAAATTAACTTTGTTAAAATCTAGGCCCTGACTTCACCATTGAAGAATAGCTCAAAATGGGCATGACTTGAGGTAGGAGTGGCTATGCAGATAATCTGTGGGGGAATACAGCTAAGCTCTCTGTTTTAGCATGTCTGTGCGTGTTATGCTTTATGTCTAGCTCTCTCTCCAGAGCCTCATATGTTCATTGTTGGGCGTGATTGGATCATGCAGACATGACACTTATAAGCAGGGATCAGTCCACTGTTGTGCTGCAACTAAATGTGATCGTATGAGGTGGCTCCTCATAATATGATCTTGGTTGGATGAGGGGGTCACTGTTGTTGAGGAAGGAGATTAAGATGTGATCGTGTTACTGGCAAATGAGTTTGACATATCAATCATAGAAATGGAGGATGCCTGCCCTGTTCCTGGGGCCAGCCAGAAAGTGCTAACTTCAACTATACCCAGGGTAGGGATTTCTATATTCACCTCCCTCATCCATGTGCTCATAGTTGACAGTCTGTGTTAAATCTCAGAGACACTGGACTTGGACTTATCAGCAATGCTTAAACTGTTAGTGTCCTTGAATTTTGGGGTACTAGAGTACCTTTGGGATGTAGTTTCCAGGTTCTATTCTTTTCTATCCTGAACAAAGAATAGGTCAAGGAAAGCCAAAAAAAAAAATAATAATAATAAAAGCACATAGGAAGAGAAGAACACCCTCCAGCATGAGAGTGTGCCATTTGTACAAGAGCAGACAAAGTGATGGCAACTCAGTGCACACTGCCCTTTTCGTGTCATCCACTTTGCAGGCCAGTGTCCATGCCTAGGGCATCCTACTGAAAACCTGCTTAAGTTCTTGGCAGGGCTTGGGAACTGATCTGTGCATGTCCCAGGCTCTTGTATTTAATAGGCTACATCTGCTTCCTGAGCCAGTTTTGCCATGCCCTAATCTCCTGTTTCATTTCCCCATGAGATACACATATCCCCATAATTCTTTTATCTAATTAATTGGTTAATTAATTAATTTATCATATTGAGACAGAGTTTCACTATGCAGTTCAGTCTGGTCTTGAACTGACTTTGTAGCCCAGTCTGGCTTAATCTCACAGCATACCTCCTATTTCAACCTCCCAAGTGGTGGGATCACAGCATGTGCCACCACGCCTAGCCTAAAGAATAAAGGGGTTTTCAGAGAGTGGAGGTCTCTGTCTTCCATGTCTTTTCTGGCTGGGACGATCTATATACTCTACTATTACGACTCAGGTCTAGATGTGCCTCTTAATAGGTCCTGAACAGTTATGATGTTCTGAAAGAGTGGGAGTCTCTGTCTTCAATAGCTTCTTTGACTGGAAGGTACATAGACTCTCCTGTTATGGTTTGTGTCTAAATGTTCATGCAGTCATGGCTGGAGCTTCCCAAACGTTGCTGGATCTATAGTGTGTGATGAAATTACATGCAGTTATTTAAATTACTACACTGATTGGTTTGGCCCCATTCTGTGTATGGATGATAGGAAGACCCACATGGGGTGTGATCTCTACTTGCTCTAAGGGCATGTGCCCTGGTTGGAATAGAAGAGGCAGAAAGAGAGTTGCTGTGCTTGTTTGTTGCTGCCTTTCTTTTCTTTTTTCTTTTCTTTCTTTCTTTCTTTCTTTCTTTCTTTCTTTCTTTCTTTCTTTCTTTCTTTCTTTC
>NW_004524606.1:14623003-14660023 GCF_000260255.1 Octodon degus
ACTAGCGTGCTCTGTTGATGAGTGGGTGGATGGAGAGAGCAGGAACTCAGGGATTTAAACTTGACCTTAGAACAACTGCCTGTCATTATTTCTTCTTCTTCTTCTTCTTCTTCTTCTTCTTCTTCTTCTTCTTCTTCTTCTTCTTCTTCTTCTTCTTCTTCTTCTTCTTCTATTTCACTGCTTTGCTGCTATCTTTATGCCTTCTTCCTGCCTTGAACTATGAACTGTTTCTCCTATGTGGTGTCCTTTTACCATGCTGTCCTGCCTTGGAGCCAGAAAACTATGAATGGCAACATCTATAGTCTGTGAGCCAAAATGAACTTTTCCTTCTTTAACATTAAGTGTTGAACATCTTTTCTTAGCAATGAGAAATGTAACTAAGATACCTAACTACTGAATATTTTGTGTTCTCCAAATATGTTAGGATGTAGTGACTTACTGCCTGGGTTAAAGGAGCCTGTGAAAAGACAATGAGAAAATAGTGACTATTGAACTATCTGTTTAAATGGAGACAGAAGCTAGCATTGCTATTATGTTAGATTTCCACACTTCTAGGTAAATTACCAAGAGTCTAAAAGCCATATCTGTAGCATGATTACCAACATAATGGGTCTAACTAAAAGTTGTAGAATCAATACAGATGCTCACTTATACTGTGGTGAATTAGGGTTATTAGTGTTCTATGATGTGCACCCCAAGCAATAGATGAGTCTTGCTCTCTGCAGAGAGATCTTCTAGCCCAAGTAGCTATAAGTGCTACTTTTTGAGCAGGGGTCCTTTGAGAAGCTGAATTCAATGACTTATTGTTAACTGACAACTGCATACCCTCACCTTATCTCCTCATGATCTTGGAGGGGCAGATTACTTGTTCCTAAAAGTAGCTTACTTTTGGATGCAGAGACATCAAAGAGGCATAATTAAGAGTAGTGGAAAATTTTATAACAACCTCGGGGATGTCCAAGAGCATGCCCTGATTCTTGGCAAGCAGTTCCACTATTAACCACAAGTAATCTTTGGTCTCAAAAATTACTGTCTGATTGAGAGCCAGAACTTCTAATTTCTGTCTTAAAAGTCTTCATTTGCAGAGACATAGCTGCTACTATCCTGAGGAAGGGTGACAATTTAGTGGCTAGTTTTCACTTCTGAAAAGTATGTCCCTGGGAAGAGTTCTTGTCCTAGCTTTTGGGTCAAGACATCTAAAGCAATGCCTGCCTTAAACTGGTATGGAGAGGAAGAAGGATTTTCTTAAGTCAAGTGTTTTATTATACCATTGATCAGGATCCACTTGTGGCTATGTACTTCAGAGAGACTTGGCATAGTCCTAACTGGTAAAATCCATTTTTTTTGACAGAGTTTAATTATCACTATAAATCTTTTACAAGCAAGGTAGGGCTTACTATGAGACAATTAGAGACCTATAGCTAAGCATTTGACCTTCAAAGTGCCACATCAGAAAAGTAATAAAGAATCTTTCACTAGGGATGCCTTCAGCCCAACTATGGATAGAGATACAAAAGAGAGTTTTCCAGGGAAGTAAGTCAAAGCAGAATGAAGTAATAGAAGGAGGTAATGAAGTAACTGAACTGGCCCCTCTGTGCTGCATCCAGCTTTACGCGAGGCTCCTCATAGGAAATGGTAATCTTCATGGATAACACCATTGTAGGTACACTTAGGTCTCTTCAGAGAAAAATAATGAGGGTTTTGCATGTCCTAGCTCCACTCTAAGGGCAGGTATATCCAGTACCCAGGAACAGGTACACTGGCTGCCCCACTAAGAAGATGCCAAAGGCAGTGGCTTGGTGTAGTTGGTGCCCAGTGTACAGATTACTTGCACTTAAAACTAAGAAACTCAGCTGACTGAGGGTTTTTCCTTAGACAATTTGGGTGAGTTTAAAGCATTGCAATAAATGCCATAACTGTAATTACGTGTTTACGTACTGATCTTCCAGATCTTGATTGTTGAACACAGGAAAGACAACATACAGCAATGTGGTTATAGATGTCTGGCATGCCATCTAAACTGTCTTCATTAAATAAAGAGAGAGTCCAAAACTCCCCTGAGAGACATGCAGGGATAGAGGAAGAATCATTAAAGATATATCTCTCTCTTCCTCAGGTTCTACTCTAAACATAGTAGTTTTTGGGCTTTTCCTAAAATAAAGGGTCACAAAACCGTGAACATCAGGGATTTTGCTCCACATACTAGGCTTTAAGTGGTAAAAATTTAAAGTAAAAAACAATATCAAAATTTAATTTGCCATCCCATACCCATCTTTTACTATCTCCTATTTCATATTGAGATTGGTAGGGTCAAGCCTTTTCCACTGATCAAGTGGTAAAGCAAGTGGAACCTGTGGGGTGTGGTTCATGAAGTTTCTCATGGGTCATCTTGTGGCCTACAGGGACAGACAACTGGGCCTTTGCTCCTTAAAAGGCCTCTCATGAAAAAAGAGGGACGAGTGAGTTCACAAAGTGCACCTTGTGAGACTCAGGTGTTCACTACACAGACAACTGAAGCACTAGCATCTTCATGCAAGCATAGAAGAAATGCCCTACTGAAGGATTTCTGTCTTCATACTAGGGCCACTAACTCCTTATGGAGAAGGGATTGAGCCACTTGATGACAGCAGCTAGTCCTTTAAAACTCCCATGAGGTCAAGGAAGAATCTTTGCCACCACTGCTGGGATCGCCTTAGCCTCTGTTGAGCCACTGGATGACTTAGCTGAAACAGGGTAGAAATCTGTGGGAAGACATATCTCTTGCCTTTACCCCAGTAACAAAACTTTACACTAAAACTGAATGTCCATAATTCAGAAGAACTTTAATGGTGCTCATTGTCCCTGGTTCTCTCCCATTGGCTGAATAGTAAGCAGATACCTGGTGTCAAGCATTTTAGGAAAATAAGAACAACACATACTCAAAAACACGTTCTTGTCACTTGTAAAGCTAAGGATGAGAAAGTAACTAAGACAGAGAAACCCAACAGAATCTATTGCTTGCAGTATGTCATTGTTTTTTCTCTTTAAAATAAAAAATATATTAGTTTTGGGTTTGAACTTATTTAGAAATATAAGAAACTATGGCCTGACCTTATTTCTATATCCATTAAGTATCACAAACTATTCATACTTTTACAAGTTAGTAATACATGATCATGTACATTAGAGAGTTTGGAGAAATTTTCTCTTTGTATCCACATACAGGAATGTCATTCTAATGCCCAGCAACCTATTCCCATAACCTGTTTCCTTAAGTTAATCTCTAAAATGTTTCTGGAATGCAAATGCTTGCACTGTTCACCTTAGTCTTCATTTTTCTTACTAACTGCCATGTCCTGAATGATTAATAAAGTAATAAAATGTGTACTGGAAAAAAGTTAAATGTGTACTTTCTTTAAGAAAATGATTCATGTTGGTACATTTCAGGTATACATAATGATCATAGGGAATTTGTACTGTATATGCTGCAACTTGATTCTTTTCCTTTCCCATTCTCCTACCCTCCATTCAACTCTTCTTTCTTTGGTATTTACAAAAGTTTTTCCTTCTATTTATTTATTTATTTTATTTTATTTTATTTTATTTTATTTGCAGAACCAGGGATTGAACTCAGGCCCTTGTGCTTGCCAGGGAAGTGCTTATTCTACTGAGTCATCTCCTGGCCCCTTATTTATTTATTTTTGCATTTAAAAAATTATCCCTTTCTTCCTTTTCCTTTTACCCTCCTTTGTTCCCCTTCTCATTCAAATGTTGTCTTTCTATTTCATAACATCTATTATATATTTTGGTCCTTCTTTATTCTTTCATTTTCTTACACCAGAGGCACAGTGTGGTATTTATACGTGCCCATTTGACTTATTCTCTTTTAGATTATGGTCTCAAGGTTCATCTATTTACATATTAATCTTTCAATCTCTATCCTTCTTTGCAGCAGAGCAGTATGTCATTGTATGGAAAAAAATTCACATCCCCTTATCCATTCATTGACCTCTTTAATAAGTAGTGCTGGAAAAACCTGCTTTCCACATACCAACAATTAAAAATTAGACCCATATGTTTCATCATGCAGTAAACCAAAACTGAAATGGATCAAAGATCTAAATACTTAAACATAAAATTAAATTTGTCAGAAGATATAATCAGTAGGCAAAGACTATGAACAACAACTCAACTGCATAGGAACTATCATAAAAAAAGTCAACACCTGGGATCTCATCTTATTAGAAAGCTTTTGTGCAGCAAGAGAAACAAGCAACAGAGTAAAAACCTATCCCACAGTACAGGAAATAAAAATGCTGCCTGTTCTTTGTCAGATAAAGGTTACTATTTAGAATATATAAAGAAATAAAACAAATCAGACTCTCCAAATTTAAAGATCCATCAAGAATGGACATCTGGAGCTGGGGAGATAGTTCAGTGGTCTAAGCACCTTCAAGGACCTAATATTTATCCCAGGTACTGCATGTGGTACTGGGTCTAGAACCCTGGATGCACTGTGCTGCCCCAAAACTGGGGCATGGTGGTGCACGCCTGTAATCTCAACACTCGACCAAGTCAAGAGGATTACTATAAATCTGAACTGTGTAGTGAGACCCTGTATCAAATAAATAATTTTTATTCATTTAAATAAAAATGGGCATTTGAAATGAATAGACATGCCTTAGATGAAGAAATAGAGATGGCAACCAAATGTATGAAAAAATATTCAACATTTGTTATTCAAGAAATCAATGAAAACAATGATGAAATTCCGTCCACCCCCAAAAGAATGGCTATTGTCAAGAAATCAACCATTAACAAACGCTGATGGAGTTGTGGAGAAAAGGAGCCTTTCTCCATTCTTGGTGGGAATATACACTGGTCCAACCACTCCGGAAATCAGTGTTGAGTTTTCTAAAATAAAAAAAAAAGCAGGATTAGAAGTGTCCCATTTTGCCAAATTATTCTAGTCCTTGGCAACATCCCAAAAGAATTACAAGCCATCATACCACAGTGACACATATGCACCCATTTTTATAGTGGCGCACTTTATAAAGGTGCAGTTTAAGCAAAGAAAATTTGTCCAAAGTTTGTCCATTTTGGAGCAGAATAACCTATACAAAATATCTTCTTCATTCTACTAGTTGAAATTTTTTTAAAAAAGTTCTTTATAAAAGTATGGGAGTGTTTATAGTATATTTTTCACCAGAGTAGGTACTTTTCCTACTGATTTTACCAGTTAGCATAGGATAAGAGCAATTAAGGAAGAAACACAGTTCCTTATTTTCCTTTTTTTTTTTCCTGAAGTATTTTACACAGAAATGATGCTTAATTAATATCATTTTTATTTGCAGGCTAATTTTTTTTTAACTTTTGTGGCTAGCCAGCAATATAGCCCAGTGGATTAAGCACCTGCTTTGGCAAGTGCAAGAATCAGGGGTGAAGTCTTGGTCCCACTTGCCAGGCCGGCCCTGCCCCAGGGGCGCATGAGTCTGGGAGTCTGGACATGGGGGCACACACTGTAATTCCATCTCTGGGAAGGCTGAAACCAGGAGGATCACTGTGAGTCCAAGCTGCCTAGTGAGACCTGGTGCCAAATATATAAATGGAAAAAAAAAATTGGGAGCCTGCCAGATAGCACAGGGGACCCAAAGCACCTGCTTACGCAGACACAGGGACCAGGGTTTGATCACTGGGCCATTCCCCACCCCCAGGGCGCACTGAGACATTGAATGAGACTGGGTGTGATGGTACAATCCTGTAATCCCAGCATTTGGGAGGCTGAAAACAGGAGGATCGCTATGAGTCTGAACTGTGTAGTGAGACCCTTATAGACCCTGTACTAAAAACTATATTAAAAAAGAAACAAAAGTTTTGTGGCACACTTGTGAACTTATTTTCTATTTATAACACAATTTCTTTACATCATTTAATTCTTTACCAAAAATGAAGTTCTCATAGTGCTGGGCCTGCTTGTAAAAGAGAATATCTATTATCCTAGGACCAATATTTAGGCATCTCTTTAGGATTTGTAACTTATGTCACCTCATCTGAAGCCCAATCACCCAGATATCTCCCAGGCTTTCTTTGAAGTGTAACTTCTAAATAATAATGGTAGGTGCCACATTCATAAAAAAAAAGTTCCTTTACTTGAATTTTTATATAAAATGACATTAATTAGGTAGGTCATATTTTGTTTTATTTGTAATTTTAAAAGTTTAGCTTCATAGTCCCTCTTTGAAGATTCCCTATTTTTTTCTATTTTCTATTTAAACATCCTTTTATAATTAGCATTTCAGGATTTAACCCATGCTAACTGTGGGCCTTTGTTAATATTTTCCACCGATCTCCTTAACCCAGCCTATAATCAAGTGCTCCTATAATTGCGCAGTAAGTAACTGACTGAGAAGGTGTTTAGTGTACTGCAGTTACGAGTGCTTTCTATATAAGGAATTAGCTCTACTCTTTGTTAGGAATTGCAAATAAAACAATTTAATAAACTGAATCCTCTCCAAACAAAATACTAAATGGCCATCTTCACAGAAACATAATTCTGGGCAGAACGAATAGACACAGCACTTACTTCCTCCTTCTGCTAGTGCTCCATATTATTATTTTCCATTTCCACCAAGCGGAGATAAACAGCCCAGTGTCTGTCTCATGTTACAATGCCTTATCCTGTATTTGTAGAACGACACCTACCTCTGCTGCTAGCATCACTACCACTGTCACGATTGGTCTTGGCTTCTTCTTTTCAATCATAAAATTAAAGGCGGCCTGCATGGTAGAGCTCAGCTGTTTATCTCCAGCTTGCATGCCAACTGAAGCTGCTTTTAACTTTTTCCGAATTCCTTTTTCATCTTGCACTGGAAAAAATAAAGAAAGTCAAGTAACATGGCATGATGCAGTTGTTTGCCTACTTCCCTTCAAAATACCTAGGAATTGTTTTTATACTGTGCTACTGGAATGATTTTATAGCAAAAGACTTTTTCCCTCATAACATAATGAGTTAACCGGAAAGAAAAGAGACAGATTTCATTTTCATCTAACAAATTTCTCAGGGTTCTACAAAGTTAGGGCTGTTAGTGAAGTGGAGGTGATGCCTATGTGTAGACTGTAGGTTGAAAGTGTCACTGAACAGTCTTAATAGGAGTCCAAGGCAGAGATGTGGAGTTCAGTTACATCCCACTTGTATAGCTGAGCTGTCTATTCACTGACTTGTATCACTGAAAAGAATAGCAGGCTGTGTCAGAGAGATGCAGACAGATCTATTTAGCACAAGTTGAAGTAAATGGGACTATTGAAATAACCTAGCTTGAGTAATTAACTCACTTGGATGAAGGACTGTAGAAGAGCTCACTTAAAAACATGCAGCCAGCTTTTAGGAAAACCTTAAGGGGGCCAGGGTCCACTTAGTATCTTCTCAATGTTGATTTCTGCATCTTGGGAGGAGCCCTTAGGATTCAAGGGACATTCTTGCTCCTCTAAGATCCTTGTGTTCGGGATGGTGATCTCACCCGTGGGAGTCCACAGCGTGGTGCTTTTCCTGGAATCTGAGGTGATGATTTTTAAGAAGCTCTTAGAACGTTGCTCCAGAGAAGTCTGGAAGTGGACTTCAACATACTTGGCAACCGAATATTTCTGAAATTTCTCAAGTATATTTAGCTACTCTTATCTTGGTACCCTCATTCTTAAAGGGAGATGAGACAGGATAGGTAAATTTAGGGTTAACAAATTTTGCTTTTCTATCTTTTTAACATTTTTATGTACAGATCTACACAAGGATTTGATCAAGAGTTTAAAAGAAATAAGAAAAACCAAAAATGAGTTTTCTTGTCTCATTTCTAAATATTTTTATTTTTTAGGCTACTTTAGCAGCAATTAATGGATTTATTTCACATAAAGGACTTTTGATATACTTGCAAGAGTAGGGCTTATATAATACTAAGTAGCAGTATTTATTTAGGAGTATTTGGTAGAATTTCACTTTGGAAAACACAAAGAGTTGCAGGGAATTTTGTGAAACATTTGGAATTATGTGATCAATATGTAGCTCTATGAATTTTTATTTCAGATTTTTGAAACTTGTATACAGCCATACAAAATATAAAACATTTTCAAGTTGATTAATTCAATAGACTCTCTTTTTATGACCTTTGACACATTCCACCCAGTAGTTATCAGGTTTACCCCATCCTGAATATCCTACCTCACGTGGAGTACTGGGATCTAGAAGAGTTACAAAGATCTTCTCCGAGGTCTGTTTCTTGACTTCAGATATCTGAATTCCAAAACAGTGAGAAAATACATTTTTACTTTCTTAAACTGTTCTATTTACAACCACCTGTATGTTAGCCTAAGGAAACTGAAGTAAGCTAAAAGAAATAAAGACAGAAAGGGATAAGAAAAATTATAACCTTAACATAGCACATTTAAAAAATTGTACCTTGGGATAATCAACACTAACCAAGGTTACAATGTTTAGGTTCTTTTTCTTCTTTCTTCTTTCCTTCTTTTATGCCTAAGCCTATTTTATTTACTTCCAGGAAACTCACTCCAAAATTTTCACAGTCTTTAATATATACTAAGCCAGTAAATTGGACACCAGGCTTTCACCTGTAAAATAAGTCTAGCTCTTCAATAAAACAGATTTATAAATTCCACATAGTTTTACCCCCTGGAGAACAACACAATTAATTTGGTACCATATCTCTAAACACATACGAACAGCGGCTATCTTCCTAATGAGTAACCTGACAGACACTAGAATATGTAACCTAGTTCAACCATTTTGACAACATGTCTCAAAACACACAAATACTCCCAGACCATAAGATACTGCTCACTTGAGGGACTGCACTCTCTTCTCTGAGTATGTGTTTAACACTGACTAATAAAATTTTTGCTTTTCACTGAAATTAATCTCTGTGACAAACCAGGAGCCTAATCCAACAGTGGCAGTGAGTTGAGGTCTCTATCTCCTCCTTGGTGACTTTCCTTGTGCTCCATCAGGTGACAAATGTAAGATAAATTTACTCTATTTCTTCTACCTTCATCTACTGAGATACTTTGTTTCTGGTTCCCTGCCTACCTTAATTTTTCAGCTTCTCATTATTGTTTTAATTTCCCCAGAACTTTTCTAATAAATTGCCTTTAAATTTATTTAAGAGATTGTTTGAAAAAAATAAAAAAGAGATTGTTTGCATCAAATTGTCCTAGCTGACAAGTCTTTCTTACTCTCATTCTTAGTATCATTTGGCATTGGTAGATAGATTATCAGATGCAGTTTCATTATACAAATGACCTAAACTTAGATGGCAGACAAAAAGAAGTTGCAGTGTACTCTCAGAGTCTTATTAGACTGCATTTATATTGGCATATAGAAATCAACCCATTTTTCTACCTAGTATAGTCTTATGTCTACATCATATTTGAACACCTAGAACAATCTTATTCTAATAATTCTTTGTTTAACCTTCGTCTTCCTACACATTACCTCATTAATGAATAGAACCAGTCTTGCTATTTGTATGAAAGTCACATTTTTAACTCTTTGACAATTATTCTTTGATATGTCACATTCATAGATAAGATCACTTGTAATAGTGATAGTCCTTGATTAGCTAAATGAGTATGTGAACAATTTTCACAAGACCAATCTTAGAATATTGATACTAAATTGAAAGTGTAAAAGGATTCTAGTCCTGGGGAGGTAGGAAAAATACTATCGCTAAAGATTAAAAAAGATATTTCGGCTGGGGAGATAGCCCAGTGGTCTAAGCGCCTGCCTGACAAGCACAAGGACCTGGGTTGTATTCCCGGCACCTCATGCTGTGCCAGCCCCAGAACCCTGGGCTCGCTGTGCCAGCCACTGAAACATGGCATGAAACATGGGGCATGCCAGTAATCCCAGCACTGGGAAAACAAACAGGAGGATCACTGTAGTTCAAACTGCATAGTCAGGCCCTGTACCAAATAAATGAATATTAAAAAATACAGATATTGCATGAACTTTTAAAAATAATACTTCATTTTGAAAATTTATTCATTCAATGGAAATTGATTTGTAGACTTGTAATAGTTGCAATAAATATCTTCAAATTTACTCTATGTCTGGACTCAGAAATGTAAGAATATTAAAATTAACTGATGTTACTGAAAACAGCTGAAAAGCAATTGTAAATTACATAAATTTGATAAGAAAATTAAACAACTTTAGATAAAATTGTTAGAATTTTATGGCATTACGGGGACACCAATTGATCTTAGAGAGAATTTAAGATCAATACCTCAGCGAACAATATAAGAACAACCTGTCATTCTGTAAAGGAACAGCCACTTCCCTGAAAGGTGGCTCTGTGTGTGTGTGTGTGTGTGTGTGTGTGTGTGTGTGTAAAAAAGTGCAGAAAATGGATGAGGAGCAAGGAAACAAGAATACTATCATTTTCTTAGTGTTATTAATGGCGACTCCATAAGACTATTCTAAAAATATTCAATAATTTAATCCTTGTCATACGAGGAGATATAGTATATTATTATCATTACTGTGACTAGCTCAAGTTCAGAGAGGTGATTTAATTTTCCTTTAGGGTCATGTAGCAGCTCACACAGAGCCAAGATTCAAATTTAATTTTACCTTAAATACTTACATTTTGGGTTTTCTATTTTAAAACGTTTCCTATCAAAATAAGACTGACATTTTCCGAGAATATTCC
The DNA here is from genome assembly GCF_000260255.1 of Octodon degus. Lineage (NCBI taxonomy): Eukaryota > Metazoa > Chordata > Mammalia > Rodentia > Octodontidae > Octodon > Octodon degus. Next base: position 14,633,698 of record NW_004524606.1, read on the forward strand.
AAGATTCAGGACAACTGCATGAGTCATAACTGAAACGGTGACCTTTTGAGATACTGCGTGGCTTGATGCTAAAAGCAATATAAGAAGTATAGAACACAGACTTCTTGTACCACATTACCTGAAAAACAGTGCAACCTTGGGAATGCCTACTTTTATTTTAGATCTCAGTACCCATGCAAATAAAATGATATCATTATAAAAATTCAAATTTATACCTGCTTTATAGTTCTGATTTTGTAGTAAAGTGCTTCAATTTTCTTTTAATCAAGATTATCAAAGGATGTGACAGATAAGTTAGATATGCTATTATTTGATGACATCTCTTTATGTACTACTGAGAAGCCCTAAAAGTCATGGCAATCTCTGACACAAAAAATTGGTACCTTGTATTTGTAGGAAAATATTTTTTTCTTAAACTTTTTAAAATTTTCATTTATTTATTTATTTATTTTGTATGTGGCCAGCTCAGCCCACCAGGGGGCGGGGCTGGCTGGCATGTGGTGCTGGGGGATTGAACCGCCCTCCCTGTGCTTTGCTAAGCTTGTTCTAAGCAGGTGCTTTAGGCCACTGAGCCATCTCACCAGCCCGGAAAATATTCTTAAAATTATTTACAAATAAATATTTTTGTCATATGCAAACTTGTTCATTTGTAAGAAAAACAAATACATTGCTCAATTGTTTTTTTTTTTTTTAAATGTATTCAGTGCAGGGTTTGCAGGGTCTCACTACACAGATCTGACTCATAGCAATCTTCCTGTTTTTAGACTCCTAAGCATTTAGAATACAGGCACCTGCCACCCCACCTAGTCTCAGTCACAGTCGCAGAGTACTGCACACTGGGGATTGAACCATGGTCCTTGCATTTGCCTAAGCAGCACTGTAATCCACTGAGCTGTCTGACCAGCCCAAAGAATAAATACAAAGTAGTATGTTAGGTATCCTTAGTTTTTTTCTGATCAGAGTCAAATTTTTCCAGAAAACTTTTAAACTCAGAGTTGTGCATTCTTCATATACTAATATTTTCAAGTGCTTAAAAACTGTTGCTAATAAAACATGTTGTTAAATAAATGTTTTATTTTGTCTGAGGTTTTCTTTGAAACTAATATTATATTTTATTAAAGTTTTGTTGTTGGCAATATACAAGTGAGTGAGTTTTATATGAGCCCTCTACCATTTCCAGATTACAAATAATAAAGAGCCAACATTTAGATATTTATCCCTTCAAAATTCAGTATTATATCCCTCACATATATAGATTTCAGAAAATATTGATTACGTGTACTTAAGATATTTATTCTGGCTTTTATAATGTTCTAATTATTTGACTCCATACATAACAAAGAACTACATTAGCCAGAGCAAATTCTCTAGGCATACTGAAAAAACTTTCCTAAATGCTTACCATTTACAGTAATATAAATAAATATTCATCTGCAAAATACATCACAAAAGGCAAATTTTTCCTTAGAAAGGATAATTCAAACTACATTATTCATGGAATTCTGCAGCATTATAGTTAATTTCTGCTTAACTAAATGTGGATTACAAAGCACACATCTGTCCAGTTCATTCTCAAAGAACATTGGGTAAAGAGAGGTAAAAAAATGGTATCTTTGACATTTTATCTACTAGTATTTATTTTACAGGTAACATTTTAAAGTTCAATTTTTTTTTCATCATTGTGTCTTGTAATTTGTACATTATATGTGAAGTTTTCAAAAAATTACTACTTTGAAATTTATTTATCAGAGACATAGTTTATGAATTATACTTCGAATTAATACTCAGGTACATTACAAAATCTTTAGTGCCCTGTATATTAAGCAGTCTTCACGAGTAAGATCATATAAAAATTTTTGAATTACTTTGGAAATAATTATATTTCTCTAGAAAATAATTTCATATGCTGTAGAATAAGCTCTTTCAGTTTGTAATAGTTCAACATTTCAAAAATTCTTCCATAGATACCTTTTTAATAAATCTACTGCTCTTCATACTTACTGCAAACTGGCCATTTGTCAGCCTTTTAATCTGCATATTGTTTGTCAGATACACACATACTTATTTTAAGAAATTAATATAAAGTAAGAATATAATGCGCTTAATAATGTATAACAATTCAGACTTTGAGGGCTGGCCAAATAGCTCAGCAGATTAAAGTGCCTGCAAGCAGGCACAGGGGCTGGGGATTCAATCCTGAGACCTATGGTACTGGCCCTGACCTTGGGGTGCTCTGAGAGGGCAATTGAGACTGGCCGTGCAGGCGCTCACCTGTAATCCCAGCTCTTGGGAGGCTGTAAACAGGCAGATCACTATGAGTCTGATCTAGTAGTGAGAGCCTAAACACCCTGTAGACCTTTCCTCCGACCAAAGAAACAAAAAAACAAAAACAAACAAACAAACAAAAAACAGTTCAGACTTTGAAGTGAAACCTTGAATTCAGGTGCTGCTGCACTCTCTTACCAGATTCATGCTTTTGGAAAAAGGACATTTCCTGTTACCATATCTGTAAAATAAGCTGATAAATATTATCAAATGCATAGTTCCTATATAAAAGTATTTTCAGGGAAAATTAATACTTGCAAAGAATTTTGAATTCTATTTGCCATAGGTTAAAATTATGTATTAGTGTTTGCCAAATTCAAAAGTTATATTTCTTAATTGGGCCATTTTCTCACTATTGAGCCAAATTCTTTATATACTTTGTATACTAACCTCTCATAAGATGTTTTGTTTGAAAATGTCTCTAATTCAATAGTTGACTTTTCATTTTGTTATTTCAAAAGTTTTATTAGTTTTAAGTGAATCTATTTTTCAATTATGTATTTTGTAGTTGACAAATGACAAAAATATTAGAAATTTTCTACCTGAGTAATCAACAAGGTGTAACCTCAATAAGATTCATTTCACAATTCCTACAATGGTAATTATCTAAGTTGTGGTTTGTGTCTCGTTGTGTCCTCAAAGCCTCATGCAGTTATTGGGAAGACTTCTGGTTTGTGATTAAGGCATGATCCCCTGGGATTATGGTTTTAATACTGGTGGGATTATGAATGTGAGTGCTGCTGGGATTATGGGTGGGAGTACTGCACCCAGCCTGGGGCAGATAGGCTGAAGGCAACTTAAGGGAGACAGACTTGCTCTGTGTTGCCATTGTTGTTGCTACCCCTCCCATTTGCTCGCTGCTTTTCGCTGCCATCATGAAAATTTGCTCTCTGCCACGTGCTGCTCTGCCTTGGAGCCAGCTTAGTGTGGACTGAAACATCCAGTAACTGCGAGCTAAATAAACCTTTCCTTCCTTTTTTTTTTTTTTTTTTGAGTGCCATGTATTTGTCCCAGCAATGAGAGAGAAGAGTAACTGAGATGATGTAAAAGATGAAATATTGATTCTGAAGGATGTAAAAAAAAGGGAATTCTTGTGTACAGTTGGTGAGAAATTGGTGCAGCTATTTAGGAAACAGTATGGATATTCTTCACAAAATTAAATTTAGACCTACCATACGATCTGATAATCATGCATGTGTGGGCACACACACACACACACACACACACAGAGGTATATATGTCAATCCCACATATATTAACATATACATGTCAATCATATATATATATATATATATATATATACACACACACACACACATATATTTGATCTTTAAGTCAGTGTGACAGTTACATTATTTCTTTTTTGCCATTGTTCACAACAGCCATCATATGTTACCAATCAATGTGTCCTTTTAGGAACAAATTAATAAAGAATGTGTGATATATACTTATAATACAATATACTTCAGCCTCTAGAAAATCGTTTTGAAACTTTTGCCAATGTGGAATAATTCCAAGATGACTTATTATGTAAAATAAGGCAAGTACAATTTCATATGCTCTTCTTTTTCCTTGTATACATAAACCCTTTTATTAAAACTCTTAAAACTAATATGAATGCACAAATTCATATACATAGCCCAAATAGCTGGTGAACTCAATAAAAAACTAGACACACACTTTCCTGCCAGTAACTGCGTTTCACCTGGGGAACAAGGGGAACTGAGTGGATATCACCAACTGGCATTCAACACTTTTTTATAAAGTCAGCGTTAATGAATCTTCCTGCTCAAATATTTATAGTGAGAAGTTTCTGATGAAAACCATGGGAACATGTTCATAGTCCTAAAGTAAAGCTGATGACGTGGGGCCTCAGTGGTCAATGTTCTGGTGTTTTCTCTAAGCAGCGTTTGTACTTTCTAAACCTTGTTCTTCTTGACCTTACCAAGGACTGTGATCTTTGATTCAGCATTTCTGATAGATTAATGAATAGCATCTAGGTGATATCCTTGACCTTGGCATTTAAAATTGTTCCTAGAATGTCACCAAGATAGCTTTTTAGCCTTTCTGACTGTGTCTTTCTGTATAAATACAATACATCACATTTCTATCCATATATTTATTATTTTCCTCTGTTTTCTTCTTCTTTTCTGGTCCTCTCTCAAATAACTCTTTTCATTGACATTTTTATAGTTACTTCTCTCCTTTCATGTGTATCTTAGATTTCCTTCTTCGACAGTTTGAGTCCTCCTTATTTTTTTAGTAATTATTTTTTTGGTTGGTCTGAGTGGAGGACTGGGTTCCTCAGTAGTCTTCTTCATTTTTGAATGCCAGTGAAATGTATTTATTAATATGTTGGACATAGAGACACATGGGATTTGTTTAAATCCTCAACCATAATTAGTTGGAGTGTGATTTGAAATAAGTATTTAATATTTTGTGACTCAGTTTTCTCTTGTATCTAAGAGGAATACCGGGAGTATACATTTACATATTTCAAATATATGTAATTGTATTGCCTTATGATAATCAGTGATAAGTTAATGATAGATATTTTGTAAAAATAAAATTTGTACTTAATTTATAGCCATAATCATAAGGATCAAGAATGATTTACAATATATTTGCTTTTATGGCATAAAGGACTTTACTGTATCTGTCACTAAGCAGAATTTGTACATTTTCCTCATTGATTCAAACTGTTAATGTAAATTTAGCACATTAAATAGATATTATCACGTCTGAAGTCAAACTTATTACAATTAGTGCCACATTCTTGATCTCATACGGAAATTGAATGAAATTTTCTGAATTCTGTCTGCACCCTTTCTGCATCATCTTCCTTTCATTATGTACTTAAAACACTATGTAATTAATGACTTGGAGAATTTCTTAAAGGGTATGTATAGAAATGCACATAAGGAAGAGATGTACAAAATCAGTATTTATTGTATTTCAGTTTTGAAAATTTTTATTATATGCTTTCAGTAAACATCTATACCAATAGGAAAACTATTTCTTCCTCTAAAAAGGTAATGGGTTAGTTGTGTTAGCATATTTAAGTTTCCTCATAGAGCATGGACTTCAAATGGAGAAAAACAAGCACACAAAAATCAGTTGCATTGCTATATATTAATAATGAAGCCACTGAGAAGGAAATTATCATTTACAATAGCATTTAAAATATTAAATACTTATTAGGTAACCTAAGAAAGTGAAAGACATCACCAATGATAACTACAGTGCTCTAAAAAAGAAAATTGAACATGACATCAGCAAATGGAAAGATCTCCTAAACATCACAGGCAGAACAAATAGAGTGAAATTGCCCATAATTCCGATACTTACATACGGATTTAACACAATCTCAGCCAAACTACCAGCATCATCCTTCACAGAATTGGTGAAAAAAATCTTAACATTCATGTGGAACCAGCAGAGACCCAGAAGAGCAAAAACAACCTTGGGTTATAAGAGCAAAGCTGGAGGCATCATAATGCTGGACCTTAACTTAGATTAAAAACCTACAATAATTAAAACAACAGGAATAAAAATAAACATGGAAAGGTTGGTGAGATAGTTTGGTGGACTAATCACCTGCTTAGACAAGTTCAGGGACTGGATTTGATCCTTGGCACCACATGCCCCTCCAGCCCCGCCCCCAGGCATTCTGAGCCTGCCAACAAGGCCGGGTGTGGTGGCGCACTCCTGTAATCCCAGCACTGGGGAGGCTGAAACCAAGAGAATCACTATGAGTCCAAGCCATGTAGTGAGGCACTGTACCAAATAAATAAATACATACATACATACATAAATGTGGAAAGAATAGATGATACAGAAAAACTCCAAGTAATTCAACTACAGTGGTACTTTGATTCAGAAACTAAATTTGTTCTATGATTTTGGAAACAATGAAGACATTTATGTTTGTGTAGGACAGATGGCCATGAACATGTTTGTTACCCAACATGGAATTTGGAAAAAAAATCATTTTTTATTAAAGCACCTGCTTAGGCAGAGTGCAGCAGTCAGGGTTCAATCCCTGGCATGCCGTGCCCACTCTGCCCCCATGGCATACTGTGATGGAGATTGAGACTAAGCATGATGGCGGGCACCTGTAATCCCAGTGGTTGGGGGAGCTGAGACAGGAGCATCACTGTGAGTCTGATCTGCATAGTGAGACCCTTTAAACCTTGTAGTAAATAAAAAGAAAAATAATTACCAAATATTTATGTTTATAAACAACCAAATTTCTAACAAAAGAATTCTTGAACCTAGATACTGATGTAATTGATCTTTGGCAAATAGACAAAACTACTCTAGGGTGAAGAATGCTTCTTTAACCAATGGTTTAGGGAAAATTGGGAATCTGCCTGTAGCAGACTGAACAGACCCATATCTTTAACAATGTGCTAAAGTAAAATCAAAATGGATCAAAGAACTAAATGTTACATGAGAAATACTTAACTTGCTGGAGAAAAGATAGATAAAGTCATTTGAAAAGGTGAGAGTTTTCTGTAAAGGAAATCAGATATAGAGGAAATAGTTCTGAGAATAAGCAAAGAGGACCATGTCAAATAAAAAAATTTCTGTGGAGCAAGAAAACCAAACAACAGTTTTATTTTTTTAATTAGGTTGCATTTTAAAAATAGGATAAAGAATTCTATACTTCTCATGTTTGCACATAAGTCCAAAAATCTCACCATATACAACCTTGAAGTAGGACAGTCCCACATTATTCCTTTTCCTGTCTCTTGCTTTCATTCACCACCCCCTTCTTGAACATCCACGTACTGGAGAGACATCTTAGCAGTAACTGGCATGTCATGACAAGCCGCCCATATTCAGAATACCAGAATGAAAGGGACTCCAAAAATGAAACTACTATTACAAATTACCATCTGCAGTGCAGTAGATTAGTTCACAGGTATCAGTATATATAGTTAGTCAGGGTGAGAATCTTTCCAATTAACTCCTAGATTAAAAAATCTTCTGAAGATTCTCAGGATCATTGCCTTGCTCATCTTCTACATATAACTGTATGGCTTGACATTGTCATGTTTCCTAGCTCATCTCCTTTCCCTCTCTTGATTAGTTAGTCCTTGAGATCCTGCTTTCCTTTTACTTGTATTATATCTTTCTAATTGTATTTCTTCTTTTGAGTCCTTATACTAGGGAGACTGTATGATATTTACACATGTGTGTCTGGTTTATTTCACTTATGAGTATATGTTCAAGTGGCATGCACTTTAATATAAAGGCTTGCAGTTTATCATTCTTAATAGCTGAATAATACTCCAGTGTGTAAAAATACCACATCTTCCTCAACCATTTCTCAGGTGATGGGCATCTTGGTTGTTTCCAAGATTTGGCTATCACAAATTGTGCTGCTATAAACATAGGCACACATATATCCCTATGATAAGATGTTTTCAGATCCTCTGGGAAAATTCCCAGTAGAGTAATAGCTGGATTTAAGGGGATTTCCAGACCAACTTTTCTAAGGAGTCTCCATACTGATTTCCATAACGGTTGCACCAGTCTACATTCCCACCAGCAGTGGAGAAGGGTTCCTTTTTCCCCACAGCCTCTCCAACATTTGTTGTTGGGTGATTTCTTTATGATAGCCATTCTTTCTGGGGTGAGATGATATCTCAATGTGGTTTTAATTTGCATTTCATGAATGGCTATGATGTGGTGCATTTTTTCATATATTTATTCAGTTCTTTAATTTCTTCCTCTGAGAAGTGTGTGTTCATCTCGGATGCCCATTTCTGGATTGGGTCCTTAAATTTTGGGGCCCTAGTGCTTTTAGTTTTTTATAGATTCTAGAGAGCAGAACTTTGTCTGAGTACTTATTTGTCATGATTTTTTCCAAATTTGTGGGTTGCCTTTTCACTTTGTTGGTAATTTCTTTTGACGTGAAAAAACTTCTCAGTAAGAGCAGTTCCCAGTTGTTAATTCTTTCAACTGTTACCCGTGAGATTTGATTTCTGTCCATGAACTCTTTGCCTACCCCTATATCTTCAAGAGTTCCACCTACTTTCTCTTCCAGGAGATTTAGTGTCTCTGCTTTAATGTTTAGATATTTAATCCATTTTGACTTTAGTTTAGTGCATGGTGATAGACTTGGGTCAAGTTTGAGTTTTCTGCATGTAGAGAGCCAGTTTTTCCAGCACCATTTGTTAAAGAGGCTATCTTTCTTCCAGTGAGTATGTTTGGTCCCAAACAACAGTTTTAAAGGACAACATTCATAATGTGAGAAAATGCCTCCGTTTCTGATATGTAGAATATACAAAGAACTCAAACCAAATACACAACCCAAACAAAAGACACCACAAAAAATGGGCAAGGCAATTTAAGAGGGACTTCACACAAGTACAAATGAACAATAAATATATTAACAAGTGTTCAACATCACTGGCCTTTAGAGAAAGGCTAATTAAGCATCACTGAGATTTCATCTTGCCCTAAAAAGAGTGGCCATCATTAAGAAATAAAATAATAACGAACGCTAGAGAAGCTGAAGGAGCCCTTTTACACCGCTGTTGGGTACGTAAAGTAGTACAGACACTACAGAAATAAGGGTGGAGATTGCCCCTGCCCCCGAAAAAAAAAAGAAAAAAAAGAAAAAAAAGAAAAAAAAAAAAAAAAAAAACAAACGCTGAGAGTAGACATTCCACAGGATCTGGCTATTTTGTTCTAAGTATCTTCCCAAAAGTGTTAATGTCATCACAGAATAGGTATATATACTTACCTATGTTTATAACAGCACAGTTCATAATAGCTGAATCTTGTAAGTGGTTTGTTTGCCCATTAGCAGATGAATGCATAATGACAATATGGCATTTACATGAAATAAAGCAATAATTTGTTATGAAAATAAGCTTGAGTCATTTGTAGGGAAGTGAGTGTACCTTGACACTATAGTGTTAAACCAAATAGGCCACATGACAAAGTTCAATATATTGCATAGTTTTACTTCATGAGAAATCTAAAGTAAAGTTAAAGAGTAAAATACAAAGAATCAGGGAAAAAATTAAGTCTGTGAAGTGGGGTTCTACTGTGGTAAGAATTAAGGAGATGGATTTTAAGGGAAAAGGAGATCAACATATAGGCGGAAAGGTGAGGGAGGATGGCGAAAGAGGTAAAAATGGAGTAATATTGTTGTGCATGTGTACCAAATTCCCACAAAGAATGTAAAAAGTCTGTGTTATACACATGTGCTAAAATATTAACAATAAAAATAAGTTTACTGATCTCAAAGTGCAATGGCACGGGCTAGATATTTCTATTCCAAAATGTAGGAATATGGTAGAAAATAAGAATCAAACCAAATCAGGGGCAAAATCCAGAAGGGCAAAAGTGGGTCTCTACCTGGAATCCTGGATCATGTTTCTAAAATTGGAGTCCAAAAGATTCGTGCCGTCCTGGCCCTGGGCTTGATGTGGACATAACACGTTCCTGGCTTCTCCAGCTCCACGCAGTCTCCCCTCTATCATTGGCTTCCTCAACACAGCTTCTTGCACCTTTGCTTCAGCAGCTCCTTGACTAGCCAGGCAGGCTGTCATTTGAAATCTGGGCTGAAGCCTCCTTGACCTTACATCTGTAGCATTTTACGTGCCAATAAAACCAGCTGCACATGGCTAATGCTAACTTCTGTTGTCAGTTGAAGCAGTAGTGATCCCCCTTGACAAGTGATCTCTAAGAACCTGGATGTTTGGGTGCGGCACAATCAGTCCCAGGGAATAATTCCTTAGGAGCCTTTTCTTGAGCAAATATCTTAGGGACTCTCTTCTCAAAATAAATGCTGACCATTTTGTGCCTTTGGTCTTGGCAGTATGCGGAGTCTTGCTGGTTTCTGAACTGCCTGTGATATATCTTTTTTTCTTGTCCCTGTATAAAGTTCTTCATTTCTCTTTGTAATGGTGCTAATCTCATTTACAGTGACACCACCTTTGGCCTCAACCATACACAAGGTTCCACTCAGTCAATCTTTAGATTCTTCAAATTTTCTGCACTGATTTTGTCCCTAATTTTCATCATAAACCTGACAATTAGCAGCTGTCATTGTGTGTGTTCCAGCATGAATGCTACAGTGTCTTGAAATTTGCTTTACCAGGTGAATTGTTCACTTCTCTAACTCTCCTCTCACAAAGTATCAGGATATGTACAGAATATAGACAATTATCCGAGAGAGTATAACACACATGGACTTTGATCCAAATGTCACTGAAATTTTAGTTCCTAATGGAAACCCTCTTAATTTGAACTTTACTACTTGCATTTCTATCAGCATTCTGGTCTTCTGAGCTCCAACAAAAATCATCCAGTAAGCTCTTCTTACAGCGTTGTAGAGCTACCTAACCCACATTTCTGAAGCTTACTGCACTCTAGAAAACTAGTTCCAAAGACTTTTAACCACATGGTCAGGTACAATTACAACATCCACCCACTCTCTGATGCCAATTTTCTGTTTTTTGCAGCTTTCCCATTGCTGAAACACAGCAACCAACATCCACAGCATAAAGGAAGAGAGATGTAATTGTTCATATTTTCAGTATGTGATTGGCTGACTCCAATCAGATCTGATAGAAGTTGCTTAGTGTTTGGCACCCAGAAAGCAGAACAGCGGAACAGAGCCAGAGAGGAAGCAGAGAATAACCAGACATAAACCACAGGTGCACCCTCACTCAGACAAGCTGAACGTTCAATTCCCTGGGCAGATACCAAAGCCAATCAGTTTGAAAGTGTACCCTAACTGCCACAGATATATTCATGATTTGTATGATGTCACACAATGAGGCTTATTGTGTTCAAAGCATTTGTAAGAGCTCTTATAACATTGAACTTGTCTTTGTCTAGCTCAATGTATGGACATGGCAGCAGATTAAGACACACAGGTAAAGTCATAGTTCTTTACACGATGTATCCATTGTTCAACATGCTGTGGCATTTCAATCTCCCCATTTAACTTGCTTCTTCGACATATGTGCTCATAGTAATCAGTCACTCATCCTTGATGTAGCCAAATTTAAATGTCATGTGTTTTTTACTGCAAAGCATGGAATCAATCTCATTATATACTTGAATGCACAGCTTTTACTAAGAGGCTCTCCTTCTAAGCCAAAAAAAAAAAAATCAATTTATGTTTAACTGGAGGGATGATATCTTTTTTTGAGTGTTGGCATAGTAAGAGAGATGGAGCAGCTCCACTTACTATTTGTTAAAATATCATTCAGTTACAGGCTTTCATATGCAAGGTAGATCTGTAAGCTAATTTACATTGTCAAATCTTGTTAATCTCACCTTCAAATTAATTTGTTCTTTCTGGATAATGTGGCTGAAGTAAATATTCTGCCATAAGTGTTACAGAATTACTTTAAAGGAATTAATGTTGTAATGTATTATAGCATAGCATCTTCATGCTGTAGATCATTATCATTATGAACTGAATAATTATTTTTTTTTGGTGTAACTCTGGATTGAACTCATGCCCTTGTGCTTGCCAGGCAAGTGCTTATTCTACTGATCCATTTCCCCAGCCCCCATTTTTTTGAATAATTTGTTTACCAAAAATATCTGGCAGAGTTTCTTTATAATTTCAAACACAGTGTATAATAATACTGTAAGATTACAGACAAATCTGGTGTAAGTAATTTACAAAATGTTGACTTTACCAAAAAACTGTATGGTAAATTTATATTTAGTTCATGCTCTTCATGCTAAGATTAACACAAAAATCTCTCTAAGCTGTCTTTTGCTTGACTGCATTGTAGATGAGAATATTCAAGAAAATCATAGTGTTTTACATTTAAGATTCAAATAATTTAGTGAAAATTTTCATAATTTAACAAAACTAACATGCACACACACACACACACACACACACACACACACAGAGTTTTAGTTGATCCAAGCAAAGGCTTCAAAATTATTTAGATAAGATTACCTAAGAAGATTAAAAGACTTGGTCAAGATGTCACTTCCTATAAAATGCAGTTGGGAAAATAAGTCTGCTTATTGATGGAATCAATGTATACCTAATTAAATGAATGGGTGGTAAAGTAGCTAACACAGGGTATTCTTATAAGTAGTATAGCCTTACACATACTGAGGCAATGTTTCCTCAATATTTTTGGTTAATTGTTGTTTTTGGAAGTAGTGGTTTTAAAATGTGGTATAGACATGAACCAATAGAATGATTGTTTTTTGTACTTTAGGGAAGGGTCTACACAGGGTATTCAGGGTCTCACTACTAGATTGGACTCATAGTGATTCTCCTGCTTACAGCCTCCCAAGAGCTGGGATTACAGGTGCACACCATCATGCCCAGTCTTAATCGCCGTCTCAGCGTGCCCAGGGAAGGGGACCTGCATGGCAGGCCTGGGGACCGAGCCCACAGCCCCTGCACTTGCTTGCAGGCACTTTAATCTGCTGAGCTATTTGGCCAGCCCTAGAATGATTATTTTTTCCAGTAAATAATTGGATGTATCCATTTAAGCATAGCAAATTCAGACACATTCTGGTAATTTACACAGTGTAAGTCAATCAGATTTCTCTCCAGTTAATAAGTAGCAGTGGCATCTGCTAGTGTAGTAGGAACCGGGAGGAGCTCCATGACGCTAAGTGAGCAATAGCACCCTTTATGATACTTGATTTTACTAAACGATACTAGACAATCTTCACGTTAGTATTGTCATAGGGAATGCAATACAGAAAATATCAGAGGAAAAGGGAGGAAAGAGCCTGGAAAAATATTTTTCAATCAAGAAATTTCATGCTGGAATTTTACATATTCTTTCACTACATAAATTGAACATCAAGAGGATGAATTCTGTAACATATTGATGTCATTACTGTGACTCCTTTACCATATTGATGTCATTTTACAAACAATATCAGTGACTAATTAAAGTATATGTTAGGCTTATTATCTGCCATTGTTTAATTGTCTTAATAAACACGCTATATTACTTCCAAAGATATGCCATTTCTTTAAATCAATGGTTTTTCAGAAATGCTAATGTAATTGACAATTTGTGCCACTGCAAAGCAATAGCATATACAAGTGAATGTATGTTTAATGCATTAAAGATTGTGCATTACAGGTGCATGAATCTTTTTTCTTCCTCAACATTCATTAGCTAATGATATTTCCATTAATTATACAGCACACATGCTAGGGCAATAGGACATAATAAGAGTGTTTGCATCAGGAATGAAAAGCAGTAAGTCAGGAATTATTTTCCTCTTGTAAGGAAAGAATCGGTGAAAGTGTCGCCAAGGAAGATTTGGTCATGTTCAAATTTTGAAAAACTACTGCAACGTTCTCCTAGTTGATGTATTTGTACCTAGTCTTCTAGTCTTAAAGTTCATTTTCATTTGAAGCTGGAAGGATTGTTTTTGAAAACGAACAATAATGATATCTACTACACTGATGAGTTTCTTTCAGTACGCATATTATGTTCCTTAGGAAAACATTAGCTACTGTCAAAAATGAACTCTAACTTTTATTACCTTAACACAAAAAAGCCTTCTTTTCATTCCTGCTTTCATTGAAGAGGTGATTTTAGAGGTGACATTCTGTCATATGATGGTACAAACTCTATCTCATGATGCAAAATTATTCTGTTCTCACAGAACCGTAAAACAAAGATTGAGACACCACATTGTCTTAAACATCTTATTCCAGATGTCCACACACATTTAATACATTTGGTTTGATAGAATTAGTCTGATAACCATGCCTTCTGAACTTATGTTTGTGCATATGCTCCTTCTCAGGGAGAGTTGTCCAGTATAAATGCAAGGACATAGATTTTAGCAAGGAGCTAATTGTCTCTAATACAAACCTAGAGGCCATAGGAACCCTTGAATTTACCACTTTTGCCTCACACAGAAATTTATTCTGTCTCTTCAATAACACATGCTTCCTTTTAATATAAAGTTTTACATTGTTTTTCTGTTTTGGCTACTTAATATATATTCTTTCCATTGATTTCAGCATAATTGTGATTGCTTTATCAAATTCGTACTCAACTACTGCAAGTGCATTTCTTGCAAATATATGGTCACATCCTAGCACAGGTCACCCCACTGTACCTGTTTCTTATTGTAATTTGAATATTTCTTTGTCTTAAATATTAAAAATCCTGAATATCCACTTCATGATAGTGGATATCATGTGTGTTTTGTTCACAACATTTTCAGCTTACAAGCAATGTTTATTATAAAATAGGAACTCATCAAGTACTACACAAACAAATGAATCAATGGCTTTAAACTTGTATACTTAAAAACCTCTCAGCTGCTACACTTTCTCCTGAATGCAAATATTTATCAAGTATTTTTCTCCATTTTGTACAGAATACTATTGTTGTTTGCACTTCTTCAGAAACTATTTCAAATATCAAATGAAAATATTTGAACAGATATATGGAACAATGAAAGGCAAATGCTGAAAAAATGCAAGAGCTAAGGAAGCAGCCATGTTGTGCTGGCCATCACTGATAATGGCAAATTCCATAGAAAAAGCCTCTATGGTCCGGGACCTTGGCTGCTTGTGTAATCCTCATCATTATTAGTTTATGGATCATATGGAGGTGTGTTGGTTTCTAGCAGAGATATTTTGGACTGTCCTTCTGGGTAAAGAATCCAGAAGTAATATTTTCTGTCATTAAACAGACATATTATCTGCTGTCAGCAAATAATTCAAAACCCTTTCTTTCTCATCCTGTGACTTCATTTACCTTGATGCTGAGTTTTTAATTTTTCAGTGCATCATGAATAAAACAAAAGATAAGCATCCTTAAGGTTCAAAATACATGTCCTCTCAGTAGTCCTCACTGAAAGTTGTTTTGTGGTGCATGCCTGTAATCCTAGCACTGAAGTCTGAGGCAGGAGGATCATCATGCATTCAAGGATAACACGCAACATAGGGCATTTGAGGCCAGTCTGAACTACAAGTGTGACCCTGTCTAAAAAAACTACAAAACAAAACAAAACCCCCTAAAACACTAACTAGTCCTTAATGAATATATCTAAATATAGGTTCAATTATTTGCAGGCTTTAATTTTAAGATATTTTCACCTTTGATATCCACTATCAAGTTCTCTTCTGTAATATTTGTCTCTGCTATACTATATAACTTCCCCAAATTCTTGAATTGGAATAAATTTAGTTTATTGAATTGCCCTTAACTGTAAGATGAATGTCAAATTTAAACTTCCTTATTAAAATGGTTAATGTCAGAGCTGTCCAAGTGGACTACATTAGGAGGGAATGTGCTTGATATTCCTGTACTTTTTTATATATAAATTTACCAAAAATATCATGAGGTTATTCATATGAGATCAGATGAGTAATATGCTCAATATCTGTAACTCCAGTGTCTTCTGATTCTGTGATTCAGTGAACGCTTTTCAAATCAGTCCTACTAGTATCGATTATTTTATAAAATTGTTATGATACATGTAGTTTTAAGTAGTTTTTCAAAACTAATCAGAGATAATGCTACAGTCTATGACAACTTTCATGCATCTATGTCTCATATTCGCCACAATATTTTAAATTTGTAGAGAGCAAAGATATGTCATAATTTAAATCTATACCTCAGAATGCCAGTTTTTGCCTGTGGTAAGCAGTGAAGTCATCTGAAATGAGTCAATAGATTTTATTTTCAACAGCCTGCAGGAATTTTCATTTTCCTTTCTGTACCCATCACCTAGCATATGTTGAATATGTAATAAGCCTAGCCCCGACCCGAAGTTTAGATGCATAGAAACACATAGTCCTGTTCCCCAAGTGAATATGTGCCTTAGAGAATAAACTGTGAAAACCACGTTCATTACCCTATTACATGAGAATTTTTAATATTGAAGAGTGAATATTGTAGCTTTTGGGGGGCCTGATTTTGCACATGAGTTCAAATCATTATATTCATGTAGTAAGAAGCATGGGGAAGTTTTTTCAGACCTCAAGCCGCATCAATTATCTGATAATTGCCACTCCCCATGGGTGTATAGCCTGTGGTCATATTTGAGCTATATGTTTTTATCTATGTAAGCTTTTTCCTACTAACTATGCATGAGGTGATTATTTGCACAACAGAGGTAGAATTTCTGATCTTTCTTCCATCAATGTGTATGCTGAATATAAAAATAAGAGTTTTTAAGCTACCCAGATAAAAGTACAGTGAGAAATGATATTCAACAAAAATTATATTCTAGCAGTTCTTCTTTTACTCTTTAAAATATACTGGGCCAGGGAGATGGCTCAGTGGAATAAGCACTTCCCTGGCAAGCCCAAGGGCCTGAGCTCAATCCCTGGTTCCACCAAAAAATAAAGAAATAAAAATTAAAATATACTATATTTTCTCAATTCATTTACTGATTTCACATTTTCTTCTCACCATTTCAAGTGTACACTCACCCACATATCACATCTCTACAATTTCATTCTATCTCTCAGTTTGTTAGATTAAGTCTCAGTAACAAAATGTTTGCTGCTTTAACAGTGAACTAAGATGTAAATATATCATGCATCAGGTCCACTTATTTCCAGTTTTATTCATAAACTTAGTGCATTTTTGTGATCACCGTCCCAAACACAAGAAAAAAAAACATAAAAGCAAACAAAAATAAAAATAATTTTAATGCAAATATGGGCTGACCCCAAATCTGGCTCAGCAGCTTTTCTTTCTTGGTACAGAGTAATCAAGAACTTTAACAGTCATAGTCTAGCCTTTGAGTCATTAGCACTGGCATAACCATAGGCCAGATCTCAGCCCTATAAAATCACGCTTTGCATTTAACAGAGCCCAATTTCTTTACATGTAAGTTAAACATGAGGGACCTGGACATTCCAATAGCCAAGATGACTAGTTAACAAAAGCTACCCTTTGAAATAATATAGCATTCTGTTAACTGTTTCCTGCCCAGGAAATTCATTCTTTAGTTTGTTTGCACATTGGAATAACCCTAGTTCACACCAGTAGAATATGAAACAGTGCTGATAGTGTGCCAGTCACACCTACTGAGTGGCTATATGTGACCTCCTCAGGGACTTTTCCACTTGAACAGAATGGAGGAAAGGAAAGTGAATCACTACATCATACCTAGAAGAGGAATGCATATGTTAAAGTTGAATGCTAAATTCTAGATGGCTCTGAAAAAGAAATGACTTCAACTTGTGGATGAAAGTTTTCTGGCTCTTTTGTTTCATTTTTAAATTGTAGTATAAAATAAATTAAGTGCATCCCAAATATTCTATTTAGAAAGTGCACAGAGTGACATAATGTCCAGTGAACTATTTTATGACTTTACGTTATCTCAATGCATTCCAATTATTAATTGAAGTCAAGGCTATTTTGATATATTTTGCCACTTCCAAATTCATACTACTTAGCAGCCATTGTATTGAGCATGTGTTACTCTAGCTAGCAGGTAAAATAATTGAAATACTACTCATGAAAATAAGAATGTCTTACTGCATGTGACATGATTAAACCATTATTTTCTTTCTAATTTTGAATGTTAAGTTTGGCCTAATTTCTTAAACCCAATGGGAATGCATTAGTTTTGATTATACAATTTTATACTTGTGAAACAAACCCTGTTTAACTTATGGATTTATTTTACTACAAAGATATTTCCGAGAAATCTTAAATAAGTTCCTTGAATATACTTCTACAAGTTTGGCATAAAGAAAAAGTTCATTTACAAAATCTGCCTCAGCTTTCTGCCTTTGATTTAAACAAATGTTTTTAAAATACTATTTTCAAAGTGTTTTAGATTTATGTAAAAAAAGAAAAAACACCCCAAGGATAATGGATAGAAACTTTCCAGGCAGTATCATCCTTTTTCCCTTGTGATCCTTGTTTTCAGATTGAAGTAAACCTGTAAGGAAAATATTTGAAAAAATGTGTATGCTGACTCTGCACATAATTTTTCTTGTCATTATTCCCTAAAGAGTACAATTTATTTACATGGCATTGGGTATTATAAATAATTGAGAAATAATTTAAAACATACAAGAGAATGCACGCAAGATATACATAAACATTACAAGCTTTTTACAGAAGGGACCTGAACTTCTTAGGATGTTGATACCTCAGGGTATCCTAGAAAAATCCCCTACAGACACTGGGGGACAACTCTATCTCATAAGCAATTTTCACTATTAGCAACATTTTTCATTAATGTAGTGTACTTGTTTCCATTAATGAACCAACACTGATAAATTATTATGTATTAAATACCATATTTTAAGCAAATATCACAGTGATTATTTAATTCTCTTATTTAGGTTCATGTCATTGTCACATCTCTAGATACATTTATGTTGTGGAAATTTCTCATATTTTCTTAGTTTTGGATGACAGTGGCCTTTTTTATAATACTAGATAGATATGCTAAATGATGTTTCTCTAGTACTATTTGTTTGATTTTTCCTATTATTAAATTGGGATAATAGTTTTGAGCTAGAAGATGAAAGAGCTCAAGTGATGTTATATCACATTACATAAAGGTATACGCAGGCATATTTTGTGAAACTTAATATTGATTTTGACTACCTGGGTGAAATGATATCTGTCATGTTTCTTTCTACACTGCGAAGTTGTAATTTTCTTTACTTTCTTTTTCTGTATTTGGGTGAAAGGCAGTGGTCCTCACAGCTTGCACTTAAGGAATGAAAATCTGTGCTCCTGCTCTTGAGGACATCGTGACTCCATAAACAGGGCACAGATGGCATGCTGTCTTCATTCATGTACATGTCTTAATGTTTATCTCACAAGATATATTGCTGCTTAATAAGTGGAAAATATATTTTAGAGCATCTTGATTGTACATATCTTGAGATAATTGATATGATTAATGAGATGGTGAGATCGGCCCTAAATTTCAATGCAATATAATTATAGAATCAATCTTTGTATTCCTTATCCTGCTATAACAAAGACATTTAAAAATACTACTATTTATTTTTGCTCACTACATGATGAGAATCCCCATAAGTTCTATTATTTAGTGAGTGTTACATCACTATATTATGAGGAAACATTGATTATTACTAACTTTATTGTGGAAATTTTGCTTACTAAATAATTTTGTTGAGTTCTCACTAATTGAAGAGTGAATAATGGAATTTAGTCTAGTATTTTTCAGTGGAATAATGATATTGGTGTTACATATTCAATTATTATAGTAAGACTAAAACAGTATATTCATAAAAATGTAACATACATTTTCCTAAAAGTTTTAATTGAAGAGTTTTTGTTTCAATTTTTAAATTATAATAGTATTAAAGAAGGTCAAACCTAATTATTTTAAAAAACTCAACATTCATTTTACTCTCCTATGAAACATGGAAAAATGCAGAATTTCAAACTATCAAGGAATTTAGATTGAAATTTGAAGAGTTCCACATAAATTTAGTATGAATCACAATCTCTCTCTCTCTCTCTCTCTCTCTCTCTTTCTCTCTCTCCTGACCTTGTGCTTGCCAGGCAGGTGCTTATGCTTCTGAGCTATCTCCCCAACCTTGAATCACAATCTCTCAAAAAATAATTTTTATTCTTAATTTCTTGAAAAATTTTTAAAATCTTTCCTTTTTCATTTCTGTATCTAGTACAGGTTCCCACTGCACAGCTTGGACTCATAGAGCTCCTACCATTACAAGCCTGTGCCTCTGTGCCCCGTCTCAATAGCTTTCAAGGCGCACCCAGGGGTGGGTCCAGAGCAGCCTGTGGTGCCAGGGATCCAAGCTGGGTCTTTGCACTTACCGGGCAGGCGCTAAGGCGGCCAAGCTAATCTCTTCAGCCTCATTTATTGAATTTAAGGACCAGGGAAATAGCTCAGGGGACTAAAGCACCTGCTTAGACAGGTGCAGAGACTGGGGTTCGATCCTTGGCATGCCATACTGGCCCTGCTCCTGGGGCACGTTAAGACAGCTACTGAGACTGGGCGTGGTGTGGCGTGCCTGTAATCCCAGCATTTGGGAGGCTGAAAACAGGAGGATCACTACGAGTCGGATCTTTGTAATGAGACCCTGTTGTCCCTGTTCTAAAATACAGAGAGAGACAGTCCCTGTTCTGAGAGAGAGAGAGAGAGAGAGAGAGAGAGAGAGAGAGAGAAACAGAGACAGAGAGAGTTCTCATATTTCCTATTTTCTGCATTCAATATCCTATAATGTAATTGCATAATGCAATCTACAAGTAATTGAGAAATTACAGTGATATCACACAAAGCACTGAAAATTTGAAGCACTTTCTCATGTATAGTATTTAACATCTTTCAAATGTTACTGTGAAATAAGTGTACCTCTACTTCGCTTTCAAAGAATTAATAAGACATCAGTCATCTTTATTGGTTTCCAAACAAAGTGACATTGATTAGAAATGTACTTGGGAGCCAGGGAGATAGCTCAACCTTCTAAGCGTCTGTCTGGCATGGTGGTTCATGCCTGTAATCCCAGCTCTGGGCAGGCTGAGACAGGAGGATCACTGAGTGCGAGCTGCATAGTGAGACCCTGTATCAAATAAAAAAATGAAAATTAATATCATTTTAAAAAGAAATGTACTTGATCCAGAGACAGAAAAAGGATACTTAAAATTCTGTGTTAATGCAAATAGTAAACATGCTTTTATTTTTATTTTTTTTTATTTTTAAAGAATACAGAATAGTGATAGAAAAAAATGAGACACAATACAAGATTTCACTAAACAAAGTAACAGGAATTCAAAAATAGTTATTGTATTACATGATGCTATCTTTAAATTAGTTGTTAAGAATGCCAGGTATAATTGTGTAAGATTTGTCTAAAGAAAACAAAACATAAACAAAGAATTTATAGAAAATTCAAAAGGAAAAAAACAGAGTGAAAAAAAGCATTAACTGCTCCTTTCAATAGACCAGCAGAAATGGACAATACAATTATCCAAACTATTCTGCATATATTGCTAAATATATTGTTTTTTGTTCTTTGATTTGTCTTTTTCCTCATCCCAGGTTTTCCTTCCCATGGAACAATTTCTTTCCATTTCACAGTATCTGTCGTACCATTTAGATTTTCATTACTCTTTCAAGTTCTCACAGTAGTGAGACAATACAGTGTTTGTACATGTGATCTGATTTTATCCACTTACAGCTATAGTCTCTAGCTGCATTCATTCGTTTACAAAAGCCTCGAATTTACTTTTTTATAGCTGAATAATATGCCACTGAGTAAAAATACCTTATCATTTTTATCCATTCTTCAATTGATGGGCATTTGTTTCCAAGATTTAGCTATGACAAATTGGACTGCTATAAGCATGGGCACACGTTTATCACCATGTTACGATGATTTCATTTTGTTTGGAGAAATACCTAGGAGGGGAATAGCTGCACTGAATAAGACTTCCAATTCTGGCTTTATGAGGAATTGCCATACTGATTTCCATAATGGTTTTACCAGCCTGCACTCCTACCAAGAGTGGAGAAGGGTTGCTTTTTCCCACGTCCTCTCCAGCATTTATTATTGGATAACTTCATGATGATAGCCGTTCTTTTGGTATAATATGGTACCTCAGTGTTGTTCCAATTTGCATCTCTTGAATGATCAATGATGTTGAACATTTTGTCATATATTTCTTTGTCATTTGTATCTCTTCATTTGTGTGTTGTATATTCATCTCAGATACCCATTTTGGATTGAGTTCTTGAAATTTGGAGGCCTAATTTTTAAACTTATTTATATGATCTAGATACGAGTTCTTTGCCTGACAGACAGTCTGCTATAATTGTCTCACATTTATGGTTTTTCTTTTTACTCTGTTGGTAACTTCTTTTGACATGCAAAACCTTTTCAAAAGGATGAGATCCCAATTGTTGATTCTTTGAAGTATTTCCCATGCAGTTTGATTTTTGTTCGTGAACTCCTTACATAATCCTATGTACTTAAGGTTTTTACCTACTTTCTTCCTCAGAAGATTGAGTTGTTTAGTTTTAATACTTAAATCTTTATTCTATTTTGACTGTAATTTTGTGCATGGTGATAGGCATGGGTCTATTTTAAGCCTTGGGTATGTGGAAAGCCAGTATTTCCAGTACCAATTATTAAAGAGGCTATCTTGGACTGGCCTGATAGCTCAGCAGATTAAAGCACCTGCTTAGGCAGATGCATGGATGCAGGTTTGATCCCCAGAGTGCCATGCCAGCCCCTCCCCTGGGGCACGCTGAGGCAGCGATTGAGACTGGACGTGATGGCACGTGCCTGTATCCCAGTGCTTGGGAGGCTGAAAACAGGAAGATAACTACCATGCTGATCTGTGTAGTGAGACTCTGTACTAAATAAATAAATAGGCTATTTTTCTTCAAATAAACATGTTTGGCCCCTTTGTCAAACATAAGGTGGGTGAGTGTGCTTGTAGTTGTGTCTGCATTTTCTCATCTGTTCCATTTATCTTCAGGTTTGTTTTTATGCCAGTACCATGCAATTTTATCACAGTAGCTTTGTAGTATAATTTAATATTATACATTTCAATTTATAACATTGTACCATAAATTAAATATATATAACTATATATAATATATAATTTAATATCATAAATATTGTGATGCTGCCTGCCTTTCTTCTGTTGCTCAGGATTGCTTTGGCTATTCTAGGTCTATTCTGGTTCAACACAAATTTTAGGAATCTCTTTTCTAGATCTGTCAGTTATACTAATGTATTTTAATTGGGATTGCATTGAAACTGTATAACAATTTTGGGGGTATGGTCATTTCACAATGTTGGTTCTTCCTATCTAGGAGTAAGGAATATCTTTACATGTTCTGAAATCCTCTTTGACATCTTTTTTCAGAGTGCTGTAATTTTCACTGTATAAGTCTTTCACTTCCTTTGTCGGATTGATTACTAAATATTTCATGTTTTGTGGTGTTATTGTGAAAAGCATGATTTCCGTAATTTTTCTCTTAGTGCATTCATTTTTTGTGTCCAGAAATGCTATTGATTTTGGAGTGTTAACTTTGTATACTGCTACACTACTGAATTTGGTTATTAAATCTACAGTCTCTTAGTGGAGTTTTTGAGGTCTTCTAGGTACAGTATCATATTATCTGCAAATAATGATAATTTCACTTCTTTCTTTCCAATCATTATTCCTTTTACTTTTTTCTCTTGTTTAATTTCTCTGACTAATGTTTTCAGGACTATATTGAACAGGAGTGGTGACAGTGGGCAACCTTGTCTCATTCCTGATTTTAAAGAGAAAGCTTTTGATTTTTGTCCATTGCGTATAATATTGACTGTTGGTTTCTCATAATGACTTTTATCAAATTGAGATAAAGACCAACTATTTCTATAGTGTCTTTATCATGAATGGGTGTTGGACTTTTTTGTCAAAAGCTTTTCCTGCATCTATTGAGATGAACATGTGATTTTTGTCTTTGGCTCTGCTGATGTGGTGTATTATATTTATAATTTTGCATATAATAAATCATCCATTCCTGGGATGTATCCCACTTGGTCATGATGTATAATCTTTTTGAAGATTTGCTGCGCTGTTTGCTCATGTTTCATTAGGATTTTTGCATCTATGTTTATTAGGAAGATTGGCCTGTAATTGTGTATTTTTGTTTGGGTCCATATCTGGTTTTGGTATCAGAGTTATACTTGCCTCCTTGAATGAGTTTGGGGCGAAATGCTTATCTTTCTATTTCTTTGAAGAGCTTGCAGAATATTGGGAAACTATCAGTTTCCAAACTTCAGGAAACACCTTCCCCAGTTGATTGCCAACTGTGAGAATTTTATGTATCATGCAAATAGACTCTTCATAAGAAAGTGGATATAAGATAATCTTATATAAAGGATAAGAATAACATCTTAAATTTTCTGACAGTTTGGAAAGAAAAATGATAAAAGATATCCACTATTAAAGGTAGGTCAGCCTACATAAAAATATACATTGGGAACACCTTCAGAAATGGGAGTTACAAGAATGGAGAGTTAAGCCAACGTACACTTTCTGTAATACTCTTGAGATCATAATAAAATCAGTTTCTTTATGAACTGAGACTATTTTCTATTATTGATTTCTACTTTAGTACTTTTTTCAGAATTTCCTTAAATTTCCTTTATATGTGTTATATGCATTTTACTAACTTTATTTTTAAGTGTTTAGTATTCTTATAGGTATAGTCAGGATTTTCTCTGCTGCTAGTACTACTATTTATTATTAAACAGTATGTAAACACTACTGATTTTAATATTAATGCTCCACCCAGATTATTTAGTGGTATTTTATTTATTGTTACTTCATATATTCTCTGTTCATAAAAATCTATTATTTTAGCAGGAACATATAGACTTTTTCTTCTTCTTCTTCTTCTTCTTCTTCTTCTTCTTCTTCTTCTTCTTCTTCTTCTTCTTCTTCTTCTTCTTCTTCTTCTTCTTCTTCTTCTTCTTCTTCTTCTTCTTCCTCTTTTTTTGAGGAACTGGAGATTGAACTCAGGCCTTGCACTTGCCAGGGAAGCGCCTATTCCACTGAGCCATCTCTCTGGCTCCTTTACTTCTTCTTTACTCATATTTTTAATTTCAATAACTTCTCTCCTCTAAATGAGTTGGCTAATATGTGTGGAATAAGGTGGGCTAGTAGAGTAGAAATGAATATTCTTGCCTTATGTATTAATTTGTTTGTTTGATACAAGGTCTCACTATGCAGATCAGACTCCTAGGGATCCTGTTGTCTCAGCCTGGACCAGTACTGGAATTACAGGTATGTTCCACCATGCTGGATTTGGGGGCACACATGGCATACATACCAGGGATCAAACTTTGGTCCTTGCATTAGCCAGGCAGATGCTTAGACCACTGAACTATCTCCACAGCCCCTCTTGCCTTATTTATAAACCTACTAAAATTATCTATAGTGTTTTTGTATCAAGTAAGACCCTCCCTTTAAGAATAACATACATATATTTCATCACATGAAGAATACTTAAATTTCATTTTTCCTGAGCTTTTTAAAATCCTGAATTAGTGTCTTTTGTCAAAGCTCTTCCCATTATCATTAAAGATAATGTTTTCTGTGAAAATGGTGTTCAATATGAATGAGTTTGCAATATTAAACCCAACATACATTCATGAAGTAGCTAAGATGGTCATGGAGTACTATATTTTAATGTAGTGTCAGAATCCAGGTATCTAATATTTTCTATAAAGTCTTTACATAAATATTTTTAGTAACATTGGCCTATATTTATCTTTGCTTGAGCTGCATTTATCTGATCTAGATATCATTGCTGTAGTTGTTTCATAAAATGAATTAACATGTTTAACTTACTTTTCAGAGTTCTGAAATTGTGACGTATTAGAACTATATAGGATAGCATTTATAACATAGATTTGACTTCTTTCTTTTGCTTATGCCTTTTGTTCCTTTCTCTTTACTGATCTTTCTGATAAGAATTTCTAGTACTATTCTAAAACAGAGTAGTGAGAGTAGTCACCCTTTCCTTGCTTCTGGCTTTTAAATATTTAGAATGCTACAGGGTGAAGTTATCTCAGCCAGATACTCCTCTGTGCAGTATTTGTTAAATTGTTTACTGTATTTCTTCTAAGGCAGTTACATATGTAGGCTTTCTAGCTCTCCAGAGACACACTCTAGGAATCTGTTTTCCTCTAGGAAATAATTTTTAACATGAAGTTTATGTGTAGAAGTACAAAGTTAAATTTCATATAATATAGATAATTTTCCTTTGGCCTCAGTAGTAATTTTTCAGTTTAATTTCTGGATTTTTTGTACTTTTACATTTTTTCTGATCAAATGAATAGTGTTAAAATTACATTTCATCTTTAAATTTTCAATTTCTATCTAAAAGCTACATTAATCGAGTTGTTAAAAAAAATCAAGTGTATTTGAAACAGTGTAGCAATGTAGATGGACTTAGAAAATCTAAACTATAGGCAAAATACTTCTACTAAAAGTTGATATCTGAATTGAAATGTGTTTTAAGT
>NW_004524606.1:14660123-14685284 GCF_000260255.1 Octodon degus
CTTCCGATTTTTTTTTCAGAACCAGGGATTGAACTCAGATCCTTGCATTTGCCAGTCAAGCGCTTATCCTACTGAGCCCTCTCTGTGACCCCATGAAGTAAAAAATAAACACCAACTAAAAGTCCTTTAAGAAAAAAATATGGGGGGGGCAGTAGAAATAGCTCAGTAGAATAATCACTTGCCTGGAAAGTGCAAGGGTCTGGGTTCAATTCCCGGTTTTATAGATAGAAAGAAAGAAAGAAAGAAGGAAAGAAAGAAAGAAAGAAAGAAAGAAAGAAAGAAAGAAAGAAAGAAAGAAAGAAAGAAAGAGAAATTAAATGTCAACAATGTTTCTAATGTCAATTACATGTTAAAATAATTGATGCATTTAATTTCATTGGTTTCTTTTTTACTTTATTAAATACATCTGCAACCAAGTAGCACTCATATTTTGGAGAATATTGAGAAGTATGAGTAAAATCTCATACTTTTTGTAAAAAAATGACTAAAACAGACTTGATCAGTAATTCTCACTTTCAGTATATTCATTGTTTTGTAAGCTTTTTAACAACCTTTTTACACTTACTATATTATTCACCTTCTAGCAAAAATAATGTCTGTCAGTTTGATCCAAATTGGATGTCATTGAATATCTCATGCTTGCATTTTGCTCTTTCATTTTTTCCTGGTTTAATAATAACTTACTTATTTAGAGAAAAGATCTCAAACAACAGGCATTCACAAAAAGTAACCACAGTATCAACTCTGGAAAACAAATAAAGACAATTACTCTAATTTTTTTAAAATAATGCAATTTATGTCTATGTGCATTAGTTGGGTTCATAATTTTTGCTTCTGCAACATCCTTTTGATCCTACTTGTAATTCTCTTTTTCTCTTGTACTTTTTATTGATTTTGTGTTGTTGCTGACACAAAATATCTGACACGCTGGGGAGATGGCTCACTGGAATAAGTGCTTCCCTGGTAAGTGCAAGGGCCTGAGTTCAATCCCCTGTTCCACAGAAGTAAAAAATCACATTTGATTTAGGGGGCCTGGCCCTAGCTCAGTCCTTTAAATAGCTGCCTCCACAAAGCTGTCGGCCTCAGGTTGCTGGAGTTTGAACCTCATAACTCTCCTGCTGGCCAAAAGTGCCCTGAAGGCATTCGAGGAACAAAAAAAAAAAAAAAAAAAAGGGCCGGGGAAATGGCTCAGTAGGATAAGCACTTGACAAGCAAACGCAAGGATCTGAGTTCAATCCCCGGTTCCGAAAAAAAAAAAAAAAAAAAATCTGACACCCCACAGGAAAGGAGGAAAGGTTTATTTAGCCCACAGTTTGCTGAGATGTACAACCTTACTGGGATTAGGGCAGTGCCAATACATTCAGTGGACTGATTCAGCAATCACTAAGCCCTAATCCCAGCACTCTTAACCCTAACATTGCACTAAGAATCAATCACCCACTCCACATTCAGCCACCTCTGAAAAGTTCACTCCCTCATAACTTCATGAGGCATTGGGAGGATATCTAGATAAACCATAATATGCTTACTCATGTTTAAATAAAAATTCACTTATGATATTTTTTCCAAAATCATCCAAACAAATTCCCTTCCCTGACAGCTTATTTTCTACCAATTCACATTGTGCAATAAACTTGTCTATGTCAGGTGAGCAGGCCTGACATTCAGCTAAGTTTCAGTTCCATCAATCAAGGATCATGGTTACAGTAGCCTAGGTGAATGACCTAGAAAATATATAAAGTTTTTAATGAGCTATTGAAAGACCACAAGAAAATGACTTCAAGCTCCCTTATGACCCCTTCCTTAAACAATATGTAATTCATGATTCTGGCAGATGAGTGTTCCTTTGACCTAAACTATCCTTTACAGGCTTTTCCTATTGCCTTGATTTCTCTGTTTTCCCTATGCACTTTTCAGGGTCTATCTTAGGTGTGACACTTTATGTCTTTTTCTGGCCTTATCATCCTTATCATGCAAAAGTAATACTTCTGCAGTTTTGTATCTGAATTTTTCTTGTTATCCTCATCACTTTGCATTTTTAGGTTTCCCTGATAGTCTGCTGTTTGACTAAACAACCCTATTTGCATTTCACAATCCTTATTTTATCTATGGCTCATTTAATGTTTTCCATACAAATATTTCTATTATGTATTTATCCCCTTTGTGTAAAATGTAGATAGCTTAACCTGGAGAGAGTCATAAAAAGTTTGTATTTTTTTGACACAATGTTAGCTATCTACTATAAATTTTCCCTAAGTCCTTCATTGTAGCTACATTTATTTTTTAAGTACATATTAGTATTTTTTTGAAAGTTTCTATCCAAGCCCTTTTAATGACAGACTAACTTTAAGGGTATTTTAGCTACTTATTAAATTAACTTGAATTCAAAATTATTTATTTCTAAGTATGTAATGAATGATAACCAATATTAACTAAATAGAATGAATTATCTATATGCTTCAAGTAAAGGCTACAAATTAAAACTATGGATTCTGGAATGGATTTTATGAAATAGAAGTCATAGGATTTCTGTTAGTTTTTATTATTTCCTACATCTGAATAATTCATCACTTTAATAGTTGTTATTTATCACTATCTCTTTCAGCTAGGCATACACAGTCAATGAAGTTCTACCAAATAGGTCTGTATGTTGTTGCCAAGGAGTCTTTGCTTGACAGAATTGTTGGGAATCTATTACAGACTCCAGCAGGGGCAGCAGAAACATAGGGTAAGGGTACATGTGGATCAGTGAACTAGTCATGGCTTTGAGGTCTGTGGAATGCATTACTCCAGAGGCAGGTGTGGTTAGCCTCATTGAGCTGGTTTTATGAAATGAATTTTACTGTAGTTTTTCTGATTCCTGTTCTTTCTTTGAGTCCAGAATTCTGAAATTCCTACCAATATCTGCAACTATTCAATATCCATTCAGTAGACTCTCTTCAGCCAGTGATTCCAGAAACAATTAATGCACCTTGCATCTGAGGACTCGGATGCAATTGTACTTCCATGGCCCTACTAATGGATGTGTAAAGCATGTGCTCCTTAGCTTTTGCTTCACTTTCCTGAGTAGATAAAGCCTATATATTTTACATTTTCATGTATTATTTTTGTCCTCTTTTTAACTCTTTTCTGAATCATTACTCCATGGTCATTGAATCTCTTTAGTAGTAGGAGTCTAACCTCTGCACCTAGTACTGCCTGGTATTTTAAAATAATCAAAGATATTAATTTATTGTCAAAATATTCAATTTATTAGTAAAATGACTTTTATCAGTGAAGCATACAGTAAATCAATAGAATGCGAATCATGTTACCGATTAATAGGGATTTGTAAAGTCATTAGACAGTGTCATTGAGACTAGAATTATAGCACAGTACTCATAAAATAAACAGGCAATACAATGAATGTTAATTGTGATTAATAGTTATATAGGAGATGTGGTCAAGATATATGTCAGTTTTTTAAATTAAAAATTTATTTTCATAAAACACAGATTTTCGTGAATCCATCCAAAATATTTCCTTTGGATTTGAACGTATATTACTTCATTGTTGTCACTTCATGAAGCATTTCCAGTTCACTTTTGTGTCTCTACAAGGAATGATCAAAAACTCAGCAAATGCAGCTCCCTAGCGCCATCTCACTTCTGAAGGGCATAAATAGAGTCTATCTCACACAGAAGTCTTTTATTTTGTTCTCTCTTTTTAAAAAATAATTGTAACAAGAAATAAATAGCAATGAGACAGTTTCAAAAATTGATAAATTGCATACTTTTCTCATAGTGATTATTCATTGTACAAGATGAAGATATGATATCCTGCCGACAAATACTATTAGAACAAATCTCTGTATTCATTGGATTAAGAGAATATAGTTGTATATCTATCCTAACTATTTTGAATATAGAGATACAAAATGGTCGTTTATGTGTATCCCCCATTTTTGTTTAGCTTTGTCAGAGAAAGGTATTCCATTGTCATTTAAATATTTTAGGTGTGTGAATTCAGCAAATACTCCAATATAGTCCAGTAATCCATAATAGTAGTTGGTTTTCTGAAGGACTGGCAATGTCAGAAGTTGTTGACTTGAGCTTTTTACAGCTCAGCATATCAATATGGCTTTACATTTTACACTTTGTTTTTATACTTTTCTGCTGGATGGTTAAGACCATGATAAAGTAAGACCTATATAACAAGAAATGTAACTTTTGTATCTGACAAGGTCAGTCAAATCCCCTCAGGATTTATCCTGAAACCCTGTACCGCAGTTTGTAGATCCTCTGTCATTGTCAGCCATGAGGATGAGTCAGGTCCATTGCTTGGCCAATGTGCTCTCTGTGAAAGTCTGAGAGAATGTTTTCTCTCCATGTGACTCTCCTTAGGCACACTCTACATCATCGATCACTTTTCTTGTGGTCTCATAATCTCCTTGATTAGAAAATTTAGGACAAAACTGAGTAACATGATGTTACAGTACAGATTCTCCTATGTCCTGAGTGTTCACTGCCTTTGAAAAGCTAGGGCCAAAATGTTGGCTGTTCTTGCAGCCCTTCTTTTTCTCTAATTCTTGGTCTGCAAACTTATGTTTTTAAGCCTTCAGAAGAGAAGTTTAATATTATTACCATACAATAAAGGAAGTTGGGCTTAACCTCACTATCTGTCTGAATATCAAACATTTTAGGCATAACAAGGAACAGGTATTTTCCATCAAGTATTGATACGTTAAACTTGAAGTCCCTACAGGATATGCAGAAAAAAATTTAAAAATAAAAAAAAATTAAATAGGACTAAACAATTACATAATTTTACACAAAATTTAGAAATCCAACCATATACAGCATTGTAGAAGGACAGTCCTGTGACATTTTTTTCTTCTCTTTTGTTTTCATTTATTATCTTTTTTTAAAACAAACATTTACTTGAGAAACAGTATGGCAGATATTGATATGTCATGACTTGTATCACACTGCATTATTTAAATGTAAATAGTAACCTTATTTTTCAATTATATATCATAGAGTTTAACCTTCCCAGAGACCTCAAAGTATTTTTTGCTTTTCTTATGTGTGAGACACTAATCTCTGCAAGACATTTCAGCTGTGCTTACTTATTTTATATTTTCTCAATCTTACTCCTGTTTCCTTAGTACATGCATTAAAAATAACTGTTTTCTAAATCTTTACATTCTGTGATTAAAAGTGAGAGGACATTTCTGTAAAAGTCATGGAATACGTTACAGTGGAGCTACATCCAGTCCTAAGAGTTTTATATTTAAAGAATTGAGTAAGTTTTACTTCTGCTCATTATGTAGGCTTTTATGTTTCCAAGATGGGGGTCTACAAGTAACAAGTAATAAGGAGATGGAAACCGAGAAGAAAACCAGTTCTACTAGAATGCACGGATCTCATCAGTCAAGCAATATGTAGGACTGAAAGAGAAAAAGCTAGCCAAGTACCTTGCATATGTGATTTCCCAAATTTTGTTTCTTGAGATATTGATATCATTCAAAATGTCAATAGAGTTTTGTGAACAAAAAAAAAGGACTTTTTAATCAATTGATTTAGAAGTGCTGCTTATCACAATTACCCCTTGAATATTTCTTTTATTTTCTTTTTCTTTTGTATTTTAGGACAGGGTCTACAGGGTCTCACTATATATAATGGACTCGTGATGTGCCTGTGTTCAGCATCACAAGCCCTGGGATTGCAGGCATGTGCCACCACACCCAGTCTCAATCAGTGTCTTAGTGTGCCCCAAGAGCAGGGTCGGCACAGCACACTGGGGATTGAACACCAACCCCTGTGTCTGCTTAAGCTGGAGCTTTAATCCACTGAGCTAGTTGGCCGGACCTAACCCTTGAATATTTCTAATGCATACTAGTATGTGAAAGATTCTAATAAGTAATAGAATAAATGCACCTATCATTTTTCCACTAGATCTACTTTTTCTAATTATTGGAACTCTTTTTATTTTGTTCATTTTGATTTGTTTTTACTGAAAACTGTGGTAGTCTATTTGTAAAATGGTAGCAATATGTAATGACAAATAAAACTATATTCAATTCAAAACAATTTTAGAGACCCATAAAAGGTTAACTGTGTGCAACTTTATGTTGTAAAGCACTAGAGTCTTTATAGATTTTTAAACATAACAGTAGGAGTTAGAAAAGTCTAAGAAATAGTTAACAGTGATAAATAACGGTTGCACCAGTCTACATTCCCACAAGCAGTGGAGAAGGGTTCCTTTTTCCCCACAGCCTCTCCAACATTTGTTGTTGGGTGATTTCATTATGATAGCCATTCCTTCTGGGGTGAGATGATATCTCAATGTTATTTTAATTTGCATTTCACAGATAGCTAGTGATGTGGAGCATTTTTTCATATATTTATTCACTTCTTTAATTTCTTCCTCTGAAAAGCGTGTGTTCATCTCGGATGCCCATTTCTGGACTGGGTCTTTAAATTTTGGGGCCCTATTGTTTTTTAGTTCTTTATAAAGCTTGTCTTCTGGATGGTTAACAACCTAAGTTTGCAGACCAAAATTAGATGAAAAGGAGGGCTGCAAGGAAAGCCAACATTTTGCCCCTAACCTTCTAAGGTCAATTAAGACTCAGGACATATGAGAACCTGTACTGTAACATCATGTAACTCAGTAGTGTCCCAAATTTTCTGATCAAGGTGATTATGGGGCCAAAAATGAAAGTGATCAATGATGTAGAGTGTGTCTAAGAGAGTCACGTGGAGATAAAAAATTCTCAGGCTTTCACAGAGAGCACATTGGCCAAGCAATGGCCATGACTCATCCACATGGCTGACACTGATAAAGGTTCTACAATCTGAGGTACAGGATCTCAGGATAAATCCCGAGGGAATTTTACTGACCTTATCAGACCCAAAAGCTATAACTCTCATTGCATAGGTCCTGATTTACCTTGGTCTTAACCATCCAGCAGAAAAGTATAAAAACAAAATATAAGAAGAAAGCCATGATGTTATGCTGAGCTGTCGGGGACTCAGGTCAACAATTTCTGACATTGCCAATCAAGCGGAAGGCCCAATACTATTATGGGCTACTGGACTCTTTTAGAATATATTGCTGAGTTTACACACCTATAATATTCAAATAATGGAACTTAACAAAAAAAGTATATGCAGATGAATGTCCATTTTGTATCTGTGTAGTCAAAATGGTTAGGATAGATATACAGTTACATTCTCTTAATGAATAGAATGATTTGTTCTAATGGTGTTTGTAAATAGGATATCATGTTCTCATCTTGTACAGCAATTAACCACTAGGAAGAGTGTATGCAATGTGTTAATTATTGAAACTGTCCTACCAATTTGATTTGAAACTTTCTCATTTCTATTTGTTTATCAGTAAAATTATGGGGAAAAACAGTGATAAATATACTTATTTGAAAACAAAGGGAAAGTATAGTGGAGGTAAGATGCTTATTAACAAGCTTTTGTGACATTGCAATATTTAGGACATAACTGAGAATTAGAATGAAGGCACTGAGTATTAAATAAGTTTCCAATAGGAAAGATGGATTCATAATTATTAATGGAAGGGGAAAAGAAACAGAAAAGTTTCTTATGAGAAAGTAAGAAAGCTGGCAAGTATATATCCAGGGATGAAAGAATGGATAAACTCTAATATAATTTAATTCTTAAATTGATCAAATTAAGAAAGTGGACTCCTTATGAAAGAATGTAATAAATTCAGGATTTAAAAAATAGATGATTATTTTGATATTTGTACTTTAATTGTCTGTCTCATAACCTGTTATTGACTGAGTTGCTTTCCAGGTGTCTCTGTTGCATTGTCTAATCTAGTGCAGAGTTAAAAGGAAATACAAACTGCCTTTGGCATGATCATGTCACCTCCTACTGATTTGTTACAAAGGAGTATCTTACTCAGAATGAAAGGAATTGGTCTGAGTATTAAAGTGTTAGCTTAAGAATATAGGGATGGCCAAATAGCTCAGTGGACTAAAGCACCTGATTAGGCAGAGTGTAGTGATAGGGGTTCGATTCCCTGAGTGTTGGGAAGACTCCACCCCTGGGGCCTGCTGCGATGGTGGATGAGACTGGGCATGGTGATGCATGCCTGTAATCCTAGCTCCTGGGAGGCTGAAAACAGGAGAATCACTACAAGTCCAATCTGTGTAGTGAGGCCTTGTGTAGTGAGACCCTGTAGGCCTTGTACTAAAATACATTTAAAAAATATAAAACTATTGGTCTAATCTAGTGGCCACTGGCATACAGGAAAGATTTAAACACCAAGGTAGCTGATGAATTTCAAATAATATGAGTGTCTTCTGTAAGATGCAATAAATTGTAAGCACAGCATATAAAGAAATATTTCAAGGACAAACATTTTTAAAGGTAGGATAAAAATAAGATGAGACAAGACAAAATATGTATCTCATATTGACCTCTTTCTATTCATTCTTTGTCTTGATGTTGAGAGGTGGCATTACTTAAAAATTGGTACAGGGAAAAGTGTCATAGTTTGTGTCTATACACTCCCCTAAAGCCTCATGCAGTTGTAGATAGTGGACTTTTTGCTAAGGCAGCTGAATGAATATAGAGTGTTTGATTGATTTGTAGTGCAATGATGGAATTTAGGGTACTTAGGATTATGACTAGATGATTGCTGGATCAGATCAGAGATTGGATTGATTCTGCCCTAATACAGCAGGCTAGATATATTACAAGAGAGAGAAAGGGACTTGTCTCTCTTTCCTGCCTTGTTGCTTTTACGGTCTTCTACCACCATGAATGCTTTCCCTTCTGCCTCGTGTCTTTTTGCAATGTAACTAGCCAACTATGCACTGAAACTTCTATAAACTGTGAGCTAAATAAACCTGTCCAACTTTCACTTTTGGTGTCAGGTATTCTGTCTTAGCCCTGAGAAAAACAATTAATAGAGAATTTGGTACCAGAAGTAGGATTATTGAGATCATGTGGTTCAAGAGCTTTTGAGAATGAGCTATGGGAAGACTTTGGAATATTTTGGAGATGCTGGATAATAAGCTAGATGTGGGATGCTTGGAAGATTTTGCTCAGAATTTAGAGCATCAGAAAACCAGTAAAGACCAGAGTTCGGAGGTGTCTGCTGGAAAAAGGAATTCATTGGCTGTTCCAATGCAGACATGAACATGGCACAAATTGTGAATGCATTTTGCTTATGTTCTGACATTGCCTGGCTGAAATTAAGAGTGGTGGCTAAGTAATCTTGTGAAAGAAATTTCAAGGCAGTCAAATATTGATATGGTGGCATGTGTACTGTTGGGTTTTTTTTAGTCACATCTATGTTTAAAATCAAGAACAACGAGCCCAGCTGGATGATTTAAAATGTTTTCAATTTGTCCCAATATGAAGCTCTGGTAAAGCTGTGAATTGTGAACACAGAGCTAAGGACATCTTGAATGCAGAGAAGGAGGCGGAAAAAAAAGCCAGACAAAATCACAAGAACAATAGAGAAGATAGCTCAGTAGTCTAAGCACTTGCTTGGCAAAAGCAAGGACCCAGGTTTAATCCACATGCCTTGCTGGCCCTGGAGCATGCATTCTGTGCTGGCCACCAAAACCAGGAATGTTGGCACATGCCCATAATCCCAGCACTGGGAAGGCTGAAACAGGAGGATCACTATGAGTCCAATCTGCATAGCAAGGCCCTGTACCTAATACACTAAAAAAAATATTTAAAAAAGCACTAGGACTCCACCCTTCACAGCTTTGAATTGCAAAAGTGAAAGACACTGCTTTAAGAAGAGTCCACAGAGCACCCTGTTGCACATTGCTGGCATTGTTGCACATTACTGTTCCAAAATGGCAGTGGCTACATGATATTCCAGAATGGTTGTAGTAGGGAATTTTCTTCTTTTATTTGGATTCATATTTCCATGTGATCCAGGTACTTGAGCTATATAGCCAGGAGCAAAGGAAGCCTGGCTATTGCTCCAACTGGCAGGAGATCTAGCAAACATACATATGGCATTTGTTTTAGGCACATGAAGAATGCAGGAGTAGTAGGGTCAGAAAGGCATCCACCCAGATTTCAGATGGTCTCAGAGGCCAGGCAGTGAGTCCCTTGAGAGGGCAATGTGAAGCTCTGAGTGTGAAGTCAAAGGTGCAATATAGACTTAAAAGCTTGTAGAATCCAGGCATGTGGATTATCTGAGGAAATCTGCAAGGAAGGAGCAGAATGGGCTAAAGAGAGATGCCACTGGCACTAAAACCACCTGATGTGACATAGGGGTGGAGCCATGTGAGCCATTTATTTATTTATTTATTTATTTATTTATTTATTTATTTAGCAGAACTGAGGATTGAACTCATACCCTTGTGCTTGCCAGGCAAGCGCTTATTCTACTGAGCCATCTCCCCAGCCCCCAAAATGGCAGAAGGTTTTATTTTTTTTTTTTGGGGGGGGGAGCCTGGCTCAGAATGCCTTCAGGGCATGTTTGACTAGCTGGAGTTCTGGGAATTGATCCAGGGCAACCTGAGGCTGACTGCTTTGTTGAAGCAGCCACTTAAACAACTGAGCTAAGGGGCAGGCCCCTGTAAGCCATTTAGAGTTCACTTTTTGCCACAGAATAGCTCAGAGGTTGCACATGGAACTACAGTGTACTCTGATAGATTTTGGACTTCCTTTGGCCCCATTGCTCATATCTCCCCTTGTACCTTTTGGAATAGAAGTGTCTACCTTGTGCCATTAAATGTTTAAAGTGTTTAACTTTTTTTTCATTTGAACTAGTGCTTACAGATGAGAGTTTTCCATAAATCTCAGAGGAGACTTTAGACTTTTGACATTTCAACAATGGTAAAATTATTAGGAATTTGAGGGCTGAAGTGATAGCTCAGCAGTCTAAGCCCATGTCTGGCAAGTGCAAGGACCTTGGTTCAATCCACAGTACTGCATGCTGTGCCAGCCTTGTGCTGAGTCAGCCACCAAAACCAAATGTGGTAGCACAAGTTTGTAATCCCAGAGCTGGGGAGGCTGAGAGGAGTATCACAGCAAGTATGAGCTGCATAGAGAGATCCTGTACCAAATAAATAAATACATAAATAAATAATTCTTTAAAATATTTTAGGAATTTGACAACTCTGAGAGATAGACTAAATGCTTTTTCTGTAGAGGAACATACATGAGTCTTCAGGGGACCTGGGGCAGAATGTTATGGTTTTGTGCACAGATGCCCCCCTCAAAGTCTCATGCACTTGTGGCTAGTGGCTTTTTTTAGAGGTGGCTTAATCTAGTATATAATTGATTTTTAGTGCAATTAGGGGATTAAGGTTGCTAGGATTTAGGATGGATGATTTCTGGATCAGTCTACTGATCATATTCTCACCACGCTAGTCCCAGTATACTGGATACAACATAAGGGACAGAAAGTTGCTTTATCTCTTTCTGTCCCTTGTTACTTTTTCTATCTTCATTATCATGTATACTTGGCCCTCTGCTATGTGCTACCCTGTCTTGATGCCAGCTGACTATATAAACCTCTACAAACGGTGAGCTAAGTAAACCTTTTCCCCTTTAATATTATGTGTCAGGTACTTTGTCTGAGCAATGAGACAAGTAACTAAGACAAAAAGGAAGAGAATAAATTTTTAGGTCTATATAAATTTTCAGTTAGATAATGTCCTATGTATACCCAAACCATGCTAGACCTAGGTTCATGAGTAACT
The DNA here is from genome assembly GCF_000260255.1 of Octodon degus. Classification (NCBI taxonomy): domain Eukaryota; kingdom Metazoa; phylum Chordata; class Mammalia; order Rodentia; family Octodontidae; genus Octodon; species Octodon degus. The sequence continues at coordinate 14,671,825 of NW_004524606.1, forward strand.
TTTCAAAGACTCCAACCCTCATTGCTTTATTTCACTTTTAGTTACTTCAGGTCTCTAAAGAACTGTAATATGACTGAAGATGACTCCCGAAGAAGCAAGGGTAATTATTCAATAAAATCTAGATTATGTAGGTTTGAGTTAAAAATACAAGTCAGAATTTATTTATAATATAGATTCATCAACATCAAACACAAAAGTCATAACTTCACATAAAAATAGGGAATTTGTCCAAAAAGAGGTGATAAAGACAGGAGAACAAAATTTTGAATGAAACCTCAGGGGACTTCTACAATTGAGTTGTTAAAGAAGGAAAAACTCTCAGGATGGAGAAGGCCTCTTAACAATGAGGAGTGTGAAGAGGGTCTATCCAGCAGAGAATGTTAAGGGAAACAAAATCAATTTAAGTCATGAAAGAAAAAATAAAAGGAAGAAAACAGAAAGGTCATTAAATTCAATCATCAAAAAGTACAGAGGTGTAATAATGGCCCCTAAAGTTGACCTTGTTCTAATCCTTAAGTTAATAAACACTTTGCATTACATGACAAAGGGTAATTGAGTTGATATTTAGTATTCCTTAAAATAATGGGGTTTTTATGAATTAGGCAAGTAGGATGAGTGCAATCACAATGATATTTTCTATATTTAAAATATGGGCAACAAGCTGTAACAGCAGGATGGGAAAGTTTGGCTGGCCATTGCTGGGTTTGAGAAGAGATTCAAGCTGAGCCATGGAACACACACAGCTTCTACACCTGAGAAAAGCACAAAAAATTTATTCTGGAAAGAAGACAAAGCTACAAGAACCTTGACTTTATCCCAGTGGGGCTCCTTCTCAATGTTTAACCTCTAGTAGTATATGATAATAAACTGGGTTTCTTTACGTTACAAGGGTTGCATGTATGTACAGTTTTCGTTAGTGCATGCGGAATTTTACATAGAGGTACATTTTCACTTAGAATTAAAACCTATTGTAGAGTATTAAGAATAAAAGACTGAAATAGCATGTGTAGTGAATGTTTTCATCAAATTATAAATTGGAATAAGAAGGATAATAGGATGATGATGTATGAAGAACTGTTAATTGGGGAAAACTTCAAATAGATTTAATCAAATAAAAATAGCTGTGTGAGAGAAAGATGTTTTACTATATTTAGTTCTTTCTTAGCAATGAAACATTTCTTGAAAAGTTCATATGAGCATTATTGTCAAAGCAAGCAAATGAAAGTCTTTTGAACTAATGGATGTAATAAGTGAGATGTAGAAACATAGAAAGCTGTTTTCATTTACCATAAAGATTACTAAAAAATGTGTCATCTCTAAATCACATGAAAAAACAAATACTGCCAATTATGAAAGGGATTAAAATAGACAAAGAAACTCTGGCAACTTCATAAAAATGTCAATTTTACATATTAAAGAACAAACACATTATGATGTTGACATGGTAAGTAAATTTATAGAGAAAACAAACATGAATATGCTAAATCAAGGCATATACAAAGAAAGACAAGATTAGGGTACTGTCAATAAAATCTTTTGTAGAAAATCAGCCCTGTTTGTCACATACATTTAAATGCGAACATTTTAAGTTTAGGAACATTTTGTAATATAGGAAACAAAATTTTTACAGTGAAAATTTTCACTGTAAAAACACAAAATTAATGATAAGTATTATCTTTTTTTACATTGATTTAAATGAAGATGGAATTAAAGTTAAGAATGCAGTAGTTTTTGTATGTTTTGTTCTGTCTTTATAGTAATAGGGATCAACCTCATGGCCTGGCATAAACAAACTAAATGCTATACCACTGAGTTACAGTTATAGTGCAGAAATGCAGTTTAAGAAGAAGCTTGTCTAAATTTTTAGACAAAAAGAAAATCAATTGTCCAATAAATGATTTGGAGCAGATAATTTCCAGGTCCCAACTAAAGTAATTACTCTAGGGCTGACCAGGTAGCTCAGTAGATTAAAGTGCTGTCTTCAGCAGATGCAGGGACCAGGGTTCAATCTCCAGAGTATCGTGCCAGCCACACCCCAGGGGTGTACTGAGACTATGATTGCAACTGGACTTAGTGGCGCACACCTGTAATCCCAGTACTTGGGAGGCTGAAAACAGGAGGATCACTACCAGTCTGATCTGTGTAGTGAGACCCTGTAGGCCCTGACTAAATATATTTTTAAAAAAGAAAGAAAATGAAGAACAATAAAGGAGAGGCTGGGGAGATGGCTCAGTAGAATAAGCACACAAGGATCTGAGATCAATCCCCAGTTCCACCAAAAAAAAAAAAAAAAGAAAGTAAGAAAGAAAAGCAATAACATAATCACCCTAGGCAGTCTAGTGCTGGATGTATGAGTAAGCACTGCCTGTACAAAGCAATCTACAGCCACATGTTTGGCAGGCATTTATTAAATGTGCTGCACAAAGTCTCACACGATAACACATGAAATTCTAGGAGAATATTTCTCAGTGCAGCATTTTTTGTAGATTGATTTTTTGATAACTATATATGTTTCTCTTGAGAATCTCAAAACCCCTACTTCAGCATATTAAACTATTCCTTTTTTCTGTTTACAGTAGTGTTTATGGCTTGTGTCTGGGTGTTACTCCAAAGCCCTTGCAGTCATGGTCAAGGGCAGAATTTTGGAGGTGGCTGAACAGAGTTTGTGATTGGTTCATGTTCTGTGTTGGAATTAAGGGTGTGAGTGCTACATCTGCTTTAGGGCTGGTAGCCTGCATACAACATAAGGGGCAGAAAGAGGTTTGTCTCTTTCTCTTGTTGCTTTTGCTGTTTTCCAAATCCATAAACCGTTGGCCCTCTGCCATGTGAGACTTTCCTTTGCAGCCAGCAGATTATGGACTGCAAACTTTATGGGCTGAAAATTTTACAAACTGTGAGGTAAATAAAGTTCTCTTCTCTTAAATTTAAGTGCCATGTATTGTGTCTCAGCAATGAAAAAATGTTACTAACACAAGCAGTTAAACAAAAATAAAGGATGGAGTAAAAATAAGTATTACTGTGACATGTATCTTCTTCAGCTTGATTTTCTTCTTACATCTTTGAGTAACAGTGAATAACAGTGGACAGCTGTCTTCATCTTTCTTCTGATTAGGATTAAACATTTACCCCCATGATGGGCTAGTTATCAGCATGTGTGGAGCTGCAGAGTTCCTCTATGGCCTGTATTGTTCTGCTCCTCTGGACATTGAAAATTGCTGTTTCAATCCACATTCTGGCTCATTCATCTGTTCAGTTACTCTTTCTTTTCTTTTTTTTAACCACATACTTACCTTACATTCTGTTAAATAGCTCTCAATATTGCTGTAGTGCTTTCTTATTTAGAAATAATATCAACAATTTGTTAAGCACCCATGATCTTATTGAATTTTTACAGTTTATCTCAATCTTCAAGCTCAATGTTGGTGTTGACTTCATCATCTTACAAAGGAGAAAATAAAAGAAAAAAAGACTTCCTTGCTAATAAAGGGCAAGTTGAGATTTTCCATGAGGTTTGCTTTTATTCCAAACTTTGTTTCTTAATTCTAAAACCCAATGTTCTTGCATTTCTTAATGTACTTTCACAGCCACCAAAGATTTCAGCTAGATTTACAGGAATTGAGTCTAGGTATATGGGAGACATGAGAGCCATTACTTCTGATATGAGAGTTTAAGGAAGAAACATAACAACATAGGAAGGTAATGTCCAAGACTAAAATCAGAGCTGGTGGCCTCTGAACTCACTGGTGACACCAGTGCTTCCTGACTCTAGGACTTGACTCCTGGCCTTGCGCAGGGGCCGTAGTCTGCCTGGGAAGGCCTCTTGGTGACATCTCTCTTTCTTGCCCTGTCCCTTCATGTGGCTTGTCCCTCCCAAAAGGCACTTGTACTCACAGTTTAGTGATTCTTTTCTCTTCTATAACTACTTCTCTTCACCCAGCAGCACTCCTTCTCTCGCCCTGCACTGTGCAAAGCCCGGACATTTCCTGAGTAGAGGATTATTTTTCTTATTCAAGGCCATTGTTTCTTGCTGTCTTCCTCTGATCCCAGAAGGGAGTTTCATGTCACTTACATGATTTCATGCAAGTAGCACAGGTAGCCAAAGGCTCCATCTGCTTACACAGCACTAAAAGCACATTCATACCATTTATGTGGAGCCCATGAGTTTTAAGAAGCTCCTGTAGACCATGTAAGAATAATTTGAAATTTTTCTTTATAATATGGCAATGATATCTCTATTTTTCTAATAAAATTGTTTTCTTTTTAAAACTTGTTTATAATTTTATGTTGAATCACACAGAGTTTCGACTGCACTAAAAATTCCTTTTTTTAAAATGTATTTAGTACACTGTCTACAGGGTTGCACTACACAGATATTACTGGTAGAGTTCCTCCTGTTTTCAGTGTCCCAGGAACAGCCCAGTCTCAGTCTCTGTTTCAGAGCACTGTGGGGGAAGGCCCAGCACAGCAAGCCAGGGCTCGAACCCTGCTCCGTGAGCCTGCTTAAGCTGCTTTAGTCTGCTGAGCTATCTTGCTGGCCCATGAAAATTTCTCTGTATGATACTTTTCTTATTTGTCCTTTCTTTCTCATAATCCATGACAATTTTCTATTGCATAGTTTCATTTTTTTCTAGAAAGTCATACATTGAAATTATTTAGAAAGTGTCTCTTTAAATTGTTTTCTTTCATTTGGTAAGATACAAGATTCCTTCAGTTCTTTTCATAGCTTGATAAGTTCTTAATAGTATTCCATTGCCTAGATATACTATATTTTATACATTTACTTAGTGAAGAATATTGTGATTTGTCCAAATTTGGAAATTATGAATAAAACTCTGTACACATCTGCCTCGATTACCTTTTACTCCTTGCTGGGAAAAAACACCTGACACCCAAAATTAAGGAGGAAAAGGTTTATTTAGCTCACAGTTTGTGAAGATTTCAATCTGTACTCAGCTGGCTCCCAGGCAGAATGGCATATGGCAGAGAGTAGCAGTTCATGGTGGCAGAAAAAAATCAAGAGCAGAGTAGGAGCAGCAGCTATGGGGCCTATCAAGTCTCTCTCTTCCCTGCACTCTGACTGTGAAGTGCAGAACTCTTCCAAGGAAGTGGCAGTGGCTGCTAAGGAGATCCTAGCTCCTGCGCAGCTGCGTGGCTGAACTTGCCTGGCTGCAAAGATCAAGCTCCTCTGAAGAAGTGGCAATGGCATGCACAGAAGCCTTCCTTTGCCCCTTTATGAGCCCTGTTTTGTGCTAAGTCACTGTGGGGCAGCCCTATGATGGGCCTTCACACCCAGGGTATGGAATAGCCAAGCAGAGCCAGCCAAGCTTCTTCCAACATCCCAAGTTGACACAATGTATCAACCACCACAGCATCTGTGAGTACATTTTTGCATAGACATGAGTATATGACACCTTTGAGTAAAAACTAAGAAGTGCAGTTGCTAGATCAGGTGCTAGATTAGGTTTTAAATATAAAACATTCAGCTTTATAAGAAACTACCAAGCTGTCTCCTCAAGTGGTTGAAACATTTGCATTAGGACCAGTGATAAAAGGGATGCCCTACTCTTAAACAACTTTATGAACACTTGGAATTATCAGTGTTTTGAATTTTCACAATTCTGAGAGGTATATCTAAGGATATTACATTGCTGTTTTCATTGCAAATCTCTAATGACATGCAAAAGTTAAATATGTGTCATATACTTAACTCCTACCTGTGTGTATTTTCTGCATGAGAATCTTATAGTAGCATTATTTTGGTTATTTTTGTAAATAATTGTTCAGTGTTCCATATTGGTGATTTTTAGACCTTTTTTTTTACTTCAGAGAATCAACAATTGGGCTATAATTTTATTTTATTTTTTTCAATCAGATTCTATTGGTGTAATTTAGACACACATTCACATTCATCATGCAGGATTTAGGGCTGTACATTATATAACTTGTCTCTACTGGCACTCAAGGTAAGAAATTCATTCAAAATATTTATTTTAATTATATAATGTTAATGTTTGTTACTTTTAATGTCTTTAATCTCAAGAATTCTCTACTATTTTCAGCTCCCTGGAAGTAGAACTCTTTGCATGTCTACGGTTTTACTTTCAGTCACTTGACTTTCAAGTATATTTTCAGAAATACATTATACACAGATGAGAAGGACTTTCATTATGCATGATTTATAGGGGATAATGTTTCTCTATATTTTTTTATTTTTTGATATGATAAATTCAATAATTAACACATTGTATGCATTCTTCCTAGTGGTTAATTGCTGTACAAGATGCGGACATGATATCCTATTTACAAACACTATTAGAACAAATCCCTCTATTCCTTAAGAGAATGTAACTATATATCTATCCTAACCACTTTGAATACACAGATACAAAATGGACATTCATCTGTATGTACTTTTTTGTTGTTGTTAAGTTCCGTTATTTGAATTTTATAGGTGTGTTAGCTCAGCAAAATATTCTAAAAGAGTCCAGTAGTCAGTAAGAGTATTGGGTCTTCTGCTTCACTGGCAAAGTCAGAAATTGTTGACCTGAGTCCCCTGTAGCTCAACATAACAGCATGGTTTTACTTCTTAAAATTCATTTTTATACTTTTCTGCTGGATGGTTAAGACCCAGGTAAAGCAGGACCAGTGCAACAAGAGTTGTAGCTTTTGGGTCTGATAAGGTCAGTGAAATCCCCTCAGCATTTATCCTGAGATCCTGTACCTGAAATTGTACAATTTTTGTCAGTGTCAGCCATATGGACGAGTCAGGTCCATTGCTTGACAAATGTGGTCTCTGTGAAAGCCTGAGAGAGTGTTTTCTCTCCATGTGACTCTGCTTAGGCACAGTCTACATCATCAATCACTTTCCTCTTTGGTCCCATAATCACCTTGATCAGAAAATTTGGGACACTACTGAGTTACAAGACGTTACAGTACAAGTTCTCATGTGTCCTGATTCTTAATTGACCTTGGAAGGCAAGGGCCAAAATGTTGGCTTTCCTTGCGGCCCTCCTTTTTCTCTAATTTTGGTCTGCAAACTTAGGTTGTTAACCCTCCAGAAGAAAAGCTTATTGTTATTACCATACAACCTAGGCTGTTAAACTTAATCTCACTATCTGTCTTAATATCAAACATCTTAGGCATAACATGGAACTGGTATTTTTCATCAAGTATTGATATGTTGAACTTTAAGTCCCTACAGAATATGATGAAAGAACATTTAAAAATTAGAATATATTTTTAAAAATAGGTATAAAAAATTATATGATTCTTATGTTTACACATAAGTCCAAAAATCTGACCATATACAACCTTGTAGCAGGACAGTCCCACAACATTCCTTTTCTGTCTCCTGCCTTCATTCACCACCCCCTTCTTTTTGAACAATCATCTACCCAAGAGACAGCATGGCAGCAACTGGCATGTCATCACAAGCAGCCCGTATTCAGAAGACCAGAATGACAGGCACTCCAAGCATGAAACTACTATTACACATTACCATCTTCAGTGAAGTTGCTTAGTTCACAGGTATCAGTATATATAGTTAGTCAGGGTGAGAATCTTTCCAATTAAATGCTAGATTAAAAAATCTTCTGATGATTCTCAGGATCATTACCTTGCCCATCTTGTATATATAATGGTATGGCTTGCCACTGTCATGTTTCCAAGCTCTTCTGCTTGCCCTCTCTTAATTAGTTAGTCCTCCAGGTCCTGCTTTCCTTTTAATTGTATTATGCCTTTCTATTTGTATTTCTTCTTTTGAGTTCTTACACTAGGGAAACTATATGATATTTACACATGTGTGTCTAGCTTTTTTCACTTATGAGTATATCTTCAAGTGGCATCCACTTCAATATAAAGGCTTTGAGTTTATCATTCTTTATAGTAGAGGGATACTGCATTGTGTAAAAATACATCTTTTGCAACCATTCCTCATGAGAAGGGCATCTTCGTTGTTTCCAAGATTTGGCTATCACAAATTTTGCTGCTATAAACACAGGCACACCCATATCACTATGATATGATGTTTTCACATCCTCCAGGAAAATTCCCAGTAGAGGAATAGCCGGTTTAAATAGAATTTCCAGTCCAACTTCTCTAAGGAGTCTCCACACTGATTTCCATAACGGTTGCACCAGTCTACATTCCCACCAGCAGTGGAGAAGGGTTCCTTTTTCCCCATAGCCTCTCCAACATTTGTTGTTGGGTGATTTCTTTATGATAGCCATTCTTTCTCAGGTGAGACGACATCTCAATGTTGTTTTAATTTGAATTTCGCGGATGGATAATGATGTGGAGCATTTTTTCATATGTTTATTCGCTTCTTTAACTTCGTGTTCTGAGAAGTATATGTTCATCTTGGATGCCTATTTCTGGATTGGGCCTTTAAATTTTGAGGCCCTAGTGTTTTTTAGTTCTTTATAAATTTTAGAAAGCAGACCTTTGTCTGAATACTTATTTGTCATGATTTTTTCCAAATTTGTGGGTTTTCTTCACTTTGTTGCTAATTTCTTTTGACGTGAAAAAACTTCTCAGTAAGAGGAGGTCCCAGTTGTTAATTCTTTCAACTGTTTCCCGTGCGATTTGATTTTTGTTCATGAAGTCTTTGCCTACCCCTATGTCTTCAAGAGTTCCACCTACTTTCTCTTCCAGAAGATTTCAAGTCTCTGCATTAATATTTAGATCTTTAATCCATTTTGACTTTAGTTTAGAGCATGGTGACAGACCTGGGTAAATTTTAGTTTTTGGCATGTAGAGAGCCAGTTTTTCCAACACCATTTGTTAAAGAGGCTGTCTTTATTCCAGTGAGTATGTTTGGCCCCTTTGTCAAAGATAAGGTGGCTGAGTGTGTTTGTAGGTGCTTTAACATCTTCTAATCTATTTCATTGATCCTCAGGAATATTTTGTTGCCAGTACCATGCTGACTTTATCACAGTAGCCTTGTAATATACTTTTAAGGAAAGAATTGTAATTCCTCCTGCCTTATCTTTATTGCCCAGGATTGACTTTGCTATTCTAGGTCTTTTCTGGTTCCAAATAAATTTTAGGAATGATTTCTCTAGCTCTGTGAGGTATGTTGGTGCAAATTTGACAGGGATTACATTAAATCTGTACAGCAATTTTGGTAGTATAGCCATCTTCACAATGTTGGTTCTTCCTATCCAGGAGTATGGAATATCTTTCCATTTTCTGAAATCCTCTTCGATCTCTTTTTTCAGAATAATGTAATTTTCCTTGAAAAGATCTTTGACTTCTTTAGTTAAATTCCAAGGTATTTCATTTTCCTCAGTGCTATTGTAAAAGGTATTGTTTCTATAATATCCCTCTCAGTGTGTTTGTTGTCTTTGTAGAGGAATGCTATTGACTTTTGGGTATTGATTTTTATAACCTGCTATGCTACTGAATTTCTGTATTGATTCTAGTAGCTTCTTAGTGAACTTTTTGGGTCTTCCAAGTAAAGTATCATGTCATCTGCAAATAATGATAATTTAATTTCTTCTTTACCTTTTTTTTTCATTTCTTTCTCTTGTCTAATGACTGTAGCTAATGATTCCCAGAACTATATTGAATAGCAGTGGTGATAGAGGACATCTTTGTCTTGTACCATATCTAAAAGTAAAAGATTTCAGTTTTTGCCTATTTAGGATTATGTTAGCTTTTTGGGTTTTCATAAATGTCTTTTACAGGACTGAGGTAGAGGCCATCTATTCCAATTTTCTGTAGGGCTTTGAACATGAATGAGTGTTGGACTTTGTCAAAAGCCTTTTCTGCATCAATGGAGATGATCATGTGATTTTTAGTTTTCTCTGTATTGATATATTGTATTACATTTATAGATTTTTGAATATTGAACCATCCTTGCATCCCTGGGATGAATCCTACCCTGTCATGGTGTATGATCTTCTTGATGACTTGCTCTGTTCTATTTGCTAGTATTTTATTGAGGATTTTGGCATATATGTTCTTGGGGGAGATTGGTCTGTAGTTCTCTTTCTTAGTTGCATCGTTCCCTTGTTTTGGTATCAGTATAATACTTGCCTCCAGGAATGATTTTGGGAGGATTGCTTCCTTTTCAGTTTCATTGAAGAGTTTGAGCAATATAGGGGCTAAATCTGTAAATTTCTTTAGAATTCAGCTGTGAATCCATCCAGATGTGTACTTTTCTTTGTCAGCATGTTTTTAATTATATCTAGTATTTCTTTGGCTGTTATTGGGCTATCAAGAGTGGTTATATCTAGTCGATTCAATTCTGGTAATTTCTACACATCTAGGAATCTTTGAATTGTTTTCTTCATCTGAATTGCATTAATTTTTGCTCTACTCTGTATGATTTCTTCTAGTCTTTGTACTCTAGATTTGGTTTGCTCCTCCTTTTCTAGTTGTTGAAGGTACAGCATTAGGATATTTATCTGTTGCCATTCTGTTTTCCTAATGTGTGAGTTCACAGCTATAAATTTCTTTCTGAGAACTTCTTTCATCGTATCCCATAAATTCTGATAAGTTGTACTTGAATTTTCATTAAATTTTAGATATTGTTGAATTTCTTGTTTAATTTCCTCTGTGACTCATTGGTTGCTGAGTAGGGTGTCATTTAATTTCCATGTATCTAGCTTTTTTTTTTCTTCTTTCTTTTGTCATTTATTCCCAGTTTCATTGCACTGTGGTCAGATAATATGCATGGGATAATTTCTGTTTTCTTACATATAAGTAACATGACCTATGGACCAGTATGTGGTCTATTTTTGAAAATGACTCATGCACAGCTGAGAAAAATATGTATTCAGCTGTGTTTGAGTGGAACGCTCTGTACATGTCCACCAAGTCTATTTGTTTCAAGCTCTGGTTCAGTTCTGTTATTTCTTTGCTAAGTTTTGTCTGGTTGATCTATCTTTTGGGGATAAAGGGGTGTTAAGTTCTCCTGTTAAGATTGTGGTATTGGATATTAGAATTTTCATATCCATTAAGACTTACTTTATATAGTTGGGTGCTCCCGTGTTTGGTGCGTACATATTTATGAGTGTTACTTCTTCCTATTGAATTTTTCCCATAACCAGTATATAGTTGGCTTCTTTATTCCACTTGATCATTTTTTGTTTGGACTTGAGACTGTCTGAGAATAGGATTTTTACCGCTGCTTTTTTCTGAGGTGCTGGGGCATGTAGTATTGTGTTCCATTCTTTGACTTTCAGCCTATGAATGTCTTTATGAGTGAAATGTATTTCTTGTATACATCATATTGTTGGATTTTCTTTCCTTATCCACTGTGCCAGTCTATTTCTCTCAACTGGTGAATTGAGTCCATTTACAATGATAGTTAGAATTGAGATGTATTGACTAATGATTGACATGTTATTTACCTGTTGTCGTTTACTCCTTTTTCTCCTGTGTTTAATTGCTTGCCTTATTTAGTTGGTTGTTTTCAGTCTCATCCGTGGAAGTTCTGATCAATTTGGCCCCTCTCTAGAACATCTTTCAGTAGCCTGTGTAGATTTGGCTTTGTCATCATGAAATTCTTTAGTTGTTCTTTGTCATGAAAGTATTTCACTTTTCCATCAAACTTGGAAGAGAGTTTTGCAGGGTATAGTAGTCTGGGCTGGAATTTGTTTTCCTAGAGGACTTGAAGTCCTCTACTCCATGCTCTTCTTGCCTTCATGTTTTGTGAAGAGAAGTTGGCCATAATTCTGATGGGTTTTCCTTTGAATGTGATCTGCTTCTTTTCTCTAGGAGCTTTCAATATGTTATTCTTGTGCTGAATTTCTGGGATTTTGACTATTATCTGTCTCGGTCTGTTTTTAATGGGGTTGAGGTTACTTGTCATTCTTCATGCTTCAGTTACCTGAATATCAGATTGTTTCCTCATATTTGGGAAGTTTTCTGCTATTACTTCAACCCATATATTTTTAATGTTTTTTATATTGACTCCTTTTTCATTGATGCCCATTAGTGTCACATTGTTCATCTTTGCATCATCTTGCAGGTGGTGGATTATTTTTTCCTGCATCCTAGTTGTTCGTAAGAGATCCTTTCTTACCTTTTCAATAGCTGCACCAGCGTCTACAAGATCTAAAACTCTGTCTTCACTTTCATTTAAATGGTTTCATAAGCTTGCAGTTGGGATTTTAATTTCCTCTATATCTCTCTGACTCTGCTTTATGCTATCTATTTCTTTCTTGTACTGCTCATTCAAGGAATCTGTCGTTTTTCTAATTTCCTCCTTTTTTTTATCAATGTCCTCTTTAGAAGCACTTACTAATTCTTTTACTGCAGTGTTTTTTCAGATTGGGTTTCATCCTAAGTTTCTGTAGTTGATTCTTTACTTCAGAGGCTATGAGTTCTGAGAATCCTTTTCTTATTTCAGAAAATTCATTGAGTTCCTCTATGACTTTCTGCTCTTGCTTACTTACTATCAACAGTATTCATTCATACATTTGAGTTGAACTAGTGTCCTCTGCACTTGTTCTGTGTGCTCAATGGGTTTCCTCCATATGTTTCTGCATTTGATTCTTTACTGCAGATATTACTAATTCAGGGATTTCTTTTTCAATTTCCAATCTGAGTTCCTCTATACCTTTCTGCAGCTGTTTCTTTATTTCAGAAGCTGTTGATTCATTAATTTCAGCTGTGTGAGTCTCATTTTGTTCTGTGTTAGTGTCCTTTGCACTTGTTATGGGTGGGCTTGGGTTCTGAGATTGCATTTTGCTTCTCCTTGTTGTCATTTTGTGTAGCACTGTCTTCTGACCTTTGTTGTAGAGCTTTGGTGCAGTTATAACCTTAGAGTGTACTGAAGTTCAGGTTTAGATCTACAAAGTTTGGGTTTATCCTGTTGTCCCTGTCTTGGGTCTGGCTGCTGTGCTCAGCTCCTTCCTGCTGCTGCCCTTGGGGGTGAACCTGTAATGCCCTTCTGGCAAGATGTTCTGCCACTTGAGCTTCCTCCTGCCCTGTGCCGGCGGGACCAGTCCCAGCCCAGGCGCAGCATGGGCCGGACCCTCTCCCACGCCCTCGGGCCGCCCCCCACCACTCCGCCATACCTCCCCCACCCCTCCTGCCCAGTAGGAATTTCTGCAGACTTCTGGGAACCCCCAGACCCAGTCCTAGCCCAGGTCCGCAGCAGGAAGGAGCTGAGCACAGCAGCCAGACCTGAGCCAGACGCAGCTGGATAAGTCCAAACTCTGTAGAGCTCCACCTGAACTAAAGTATGTGTGAAGGTTATAACTACAGCAAAGATCAACAACAAAGGGCAGAAGACAGTGCTACACAAAATGACGAGAAGGAACAAAGTGCAACCTCAGAACCCAAGCCCTCCCGTAACAAGTGCAGAGGACACTAACACAGAACAAATTGGAAATCACACAGCTGAAAGCAATGAATTAACAGCTTCTGAAATAAAACAGCTGCATAAAGATATAGAAGACCTCAGATTGGAAATGAAAAAAGAAATCCCTGAATTAATAACATCTGCA
>NW_004524606.1:14691792-14693513 GCF_000260255.1 Octodon degus
CAGTGTATTATTTGTTGAAACTGTACTTCCGATTTGATTTGAAACTGTCTCATTGCTATCTGTTTATCAATAAAACTTTGAAAAAAAAAAAGATGTTCTGCTCCTGGACCAGTTGGTTGGTTCTGTCCTCTACACTCTTTGCAATGATTGCAGCTGCAGAGTTTCAACCCCTGCAGGGTTTCAACCTAGGCCTGTATGCCAGGCCTGAGCTGTGTCTGGAGGGAAGAAAGTGGAGTATGGGGGAGAGGCAGGTCTCCCACACACTCACTGGGCCTGGTCTAGGACTGGATCTGGGGGTTCCCAGAATGCGACAGAAATTCCTAATAGGTGAGCAGGTTGGGGGAGTATTACGGAGTGGTGGGCGGCGTCCCAAGAGGTTGAAAGAGAGTCTCACCCATGCTGCTCCTGGGCTGGTACCAGTAGTTCCCACCTGCGCAGATTCTTGGGAAGCTCTCCCACACACACATGGCCATGGGCTAGGAGTGGATCTAGTGGTTCTGGAACATGGCAGAAATTACTACTCGGTGGGCAGAGTGGTGGAGGTGCTGTGGAGTGGTGGGGGGCATCCCAAGGGGGTGAAAGCTTCTCACCCATGCTGCTCCTGTGCTGGGTCCAGTAGGTCCCACCAACACAGGGTAGCATGTAGCTCTGAATTTTAGAATTTTTCTATGTATTTTGAGTATTTATCACGTCTTTTGCAAATATTTTCTTCCAATCAATGTCTTGTCCTCTCTTTCTCCTTGAACTATCTCTCAGAATAATTATTACTTTTAATGCAGTTCAATTGATGGACCATGTCCATGCCATGGACAATACCTTTTTTCTTGTGTCTAATACATCATTGTCATATCCAACAACATTTAGATTTTTCTCTTCTGTTATCCTCTAGGTTAATGTTTTCTTTTCTGTTTCTTTTTCTGAACATTTTCTGAGTTACACTTTTGTTAAAAGTGCAAGGTCTGTTTCCATATTCATTTTGTTGCTGTTGAAAGGAATATATGTTTTGTTGCATTCATTCCTTTTGATCATTTCTCAGAGGTCATTAACTGTATCTATTAAGACTACGTTTTTGACTTTATTTGTTATACTTGCTTATCTGTTTCTTTAAATAACCACCCTCTGTTGCTTATTGAAATTTTGTGGTAAGTCTTTTTTTTTTTTTTTTCATGCATTTTGTACACGTTCTTGCCATGCAGCTAGGACTCATAGTGATCCTCCTGTCTTCAGCCTCTCCACTGCTGGGATTACTGGCATGCGCCACTATGCCTGGTCTAGGTGGCTGACTCCATGCACACGGGGATGCGGCTGGTATGGCATATGGTGCCCCTGTCCCTGGGCTTGTCTAGGCAGGCACTTAGTCCACTGAGATTTCTCACCCTCCCTGTGGTAAGTCTTAAGACAAGTAAGTTTAGTCCCTTGATTTGCTTTTCTCTTTCATCATTATGTTGATTATAATTTGGCTCTTTACACAAATATTAAACTCAATTTGCTGGCATGCACAAAATTATTTTGTGCTGTACTTTCAAAATACAGTCATAATCTTAATTTTAAAATCTAGTAAATTTTAATAGTTTGTATTAAACATAGCTGCTTTTTCTAGTTTTACTAAAGAATCTTTAGAACAGCATGTTTAGGTCCACTATATTTATAATAAAAATATTGAACTGTTAGAATCAATCATTTGCTTCTATGCTTCCCATTTGATCCTATAAAGATTTCTT